>NW_014542552.1:690258-692064 GCF_000741045.1 Vigna radiata var. radiata | reverse complement strand
AACAAACCTTGTTCTCAATTTTGAGAAATGTCACTTCATGGTTGAACAAGGTTTGGTTCTAGGGCATATCATTTCTGAAAAGGGAATTGAGGTAGACCCTGCTAAGATATTTGTGATTTCGCAGTTGTCTTACCCCTCTTGCGTGTGAGAGGTGCGATCTTTCCTTGGACATGCAGGTTTCTACAGGCGCTTCATCAAAGATTTCAGCAAGAAGGCGCTTCCCTTGTCTAGACTAGTGCAGAAGGACATCGATTTTGAGTTCGATGACAGATGCAAGCAGGCGTTTGATTGCTTGAAGGAAGCTTTGACCACCACTCCGATCATTCAGGCACCAGATTGGACAGCCCCATTTGAGCTCATGTGTGACGCGTCTAACTATGCATTGGGGGTTGTCCTAACACAGAAGATTGACAAGCTGCCTAGAGTGATCTACTATGTCTCACGCACTTTGGATGCTGCCCAAGCAAACTACACCACGACTAAGAAAGAGTTGTTGGCAATTGTTTTTGCCCTTGATAAGTTTAGGTCGTATTTGCTTGGATCCCCTGTTATTGTGTATACTGACCATGCAGCTCTGAAGTTTCTGTTGAAAAAGGCTGAGTCAAAGCCTAGATTGATTAGGTGGATGCTACTACTCCAAGAGTTTGACTTACAGAATAAAGACGGGAGTGGAGCACATAACTTGGTTCCAGACTACCTCAGCAGGATTGAGAGAGCTGAGGATCAGGCTCATGTTTTGCCCATCCAGGATGACTTTCCTGATGAGAGTTTGTTAATGATTTCTTCTTCTTACCCCACTCCTTGGTTTGCACACATTGTGAATTATTTGGTTGCTTCTGTTTTTCCTCCCTTAGCATCACGTGCTCAGATTGCTAAAATTAAGAGTGATGCTAAGTATTATGTTTGGGATGACCCATACCTGTGGAAGTTGTGCAGTGACCAAGTTACCAGGAGATGCATTCCGGACCATGAGATTGACTCGGTCCTACAGTTTTGTCATGCCTCCTCACCTGGTGGTCATCTGGGGATACAGAGAACAGCTCGCAGGGTGCTTGACTATGGTTTCTACTGGCCTTCCATCTTCAAAGATGCGGANAGAATTTGCAGCACCTGTGAGCCATGTCAGAGAGCATGCAGACCTATTTCACAGAGACAAGAGATGCCTCAACAGCCTATGCTGTTTTGTGAGGTGTTTGATGTCTGGGGTATAGATTTCATGGGTTCTTTTCCTGTTTCTTTTGGTTTCTCTTATATCCTCCTTGCTGTGGATTATGTTTCAAAATGGGTGGGAGCTAGAGCCACCAGGACTAATGATGCTCGGGTTGTTGTAGATTTTGTTAGATCTCACATCTTTTGCAGGTTTGGAGTGCCTAGAGCTATTGTTAGTGATCAGGGGACTCATTTTTGCAACAGATCCATGCAAGTCTTGCTCAAGAAATATGGGGTGACACACAAAGTTTCTACACCTTACCACCCCCAGACAAATGGGCAAGCTGAGATCTCCAACAGAGAGATTAAGAGGATTTTGGAGAAGATTGTCCAGCCCAACAGGAAGGATTGAAGCAATAGGCTGGACGATGCTCTTTGGGCT
Source organism: Vigna radiata var. radiata (assembly GCF_000741045.1). NCBI lineage: Eukaryota > Viridiplantae > Streptophyta > Magnoliopsida > Fabales > Fabaceae > Vigna > Vigna radiata. Next base: position 690,473 of record NW_014542552.1, on the reverse strand, counting down.
CATAGAACTGCCTACAAAGCACCCATTGGGATGTCTCCCTATCGGGTTGTCTTTGGAAAGGCATGTCATTTACCAGTTGAGATTGAGCATCGGGCATACTGGGCTGTGAAGACTTGCAACTTCTCCATTGACCAAGCTGGAGAGGAAAGGAAGTTGCAATTGAATGAGTTGGATGAGATCCGATTGGAGGCCTATGAGAACTCGAAGTTCTACAA
>NW_014542552.1:688419-689828 GCF_000741045.1 Vigna radiata var. radiata | reverse complement strand
GTGCATCGAGTGACATTGATTTACCTTAAACACTTGAGAGAGACACTGAGTGTGTGCATCTGTGAGGCTCTGTTGCTCTTGATTCATCTCTTGAACGGATTGATTGCTTTCCATGTAATGAACTGTTTGGATGATTCTATGAGTATCTACTTTCATTGACTCTATATGGAACTCTGCCTATGCCTTTCACTGTCCAGATTTTGTAAGAACTATGCAATTTTATGTTTGTCATTGTGAGTCTTTGTCGTCTGTCTGTTGAGTCCATGTCACTTCCTGATGTCCTCGGTACTGTTCCCTGTTTTGCATCTTGATTTTGCCCAGGAGTGCAAAAGACTAAGTGTGGTCTATCACTACAAGAAAAATTGTCGTTATCTACAGCCAAAATCCGTATATAAGGCTTCAAATCCGTATATAATCTTTGGTTATATACGGATTACATACGGCAAAAAATCCGTATATAATACTGTCGTAGGTAGTGTTATATACGGATAATCCGTATATAAGTTATATACGGATAATCCGTATATAACTTATATACGGATAATCCGTATATAACTTATATACGGATATTCCGTATATAATCCGTATATAATGTATATACAGAATATCCGTATATAATATACGGAGTTATATACAATATTTTAAACAGCAGCATGGATTACGCATTTCCAAACACAGATAAAATCATTACACGTGCCCATTATATCCAGTCATCCATTTCACATACAAATAAAGTCTTAAATCAGAGAACAACATTTAGCATTAATCCATATTAAAAAAGTATACAAAATTGTCCATTAGACCAAATAAAAGTTCAAATAAGTTCTCCAGATAATAAGTTCCAGTCTTAAATGTCCTTATTCTAAAAACATAACTAGTAATTTTTTGCATATCGATCCTGTTGTGGTTGATCCTGTTGTTGTGGTTGATCCTCCTGATTGTCCTGAGGTTGATCCTCCTGTGCTTGTTGTGGTTGTTGAACATTAGGTTGTGAAAGATTTTGGGATTGAAAAAATTCTTGTGCAGTTGCTGCTGCAGAAGGCGGAAGGTGTTGCAATATGGCGCCAATAAAACCTTCAAATTTAGAATTCATCTCTCGAAGTCGGCGAAGTTCCTCATCATGGGTTGATACTATATTTTGAAGGTTAGAACTGTCCTGCACAATCGGTTGCTGAGAAGAAGATGCCTGTGTCTGTTGTATGTAACTATCGACACTGTCATCTCTACCACTGACATGTCCAATGCCATAAACCCGTCCCTTGTACCTTCCACCAGCAACCTCCATCCAGCATTGGTTCCTCAATCTTTCCTCATCTGCGGGGTCTAGGGGAGTAGTAGCTGAAGCACCAACAGATCCATTCTCAGATCTTAATTGAGAAAATCTTGCTTGAAACTCTTCATGTGAATAC
>NW_014542552.1:684317-685929 GCF_000741045.1 Vigna radiata var. radiata | reverse complement strand
AAATGAATTCGAGAAAGAAAAAGCATGGTAAATAAGTAATTCATGTTTCAATTCCATCTGCAAAATTTTACCAAATAAGAGGAAGTGTCATGAGAGATAGACATAGCAGGGAATTTTTTGGATGTGACAATGACATGCTGTAGCATTTAATATAGACAAATTCATTTGAAAGGAAAAAGATTACTGAACAAAAAGATTGTAAAGATTTAGGAAAGCAGTAAGAACTTTGCTTTAACTGCATCTCAAGCCGTTAAATGCTGAGATTTGTTGTTGCTGTTTTCCTTTCTCTTCACCTAATTATAGGCTAAGTACACCCTTCCCTTTCTTCTTTGTCTTCAAACTGCTAAAAGTAAAATACCACACCAAATTGAGAAAGGAAAACAAACTCCAATGAAATGTTTCTTTCTCTTGTGCTTTTCTAGACCATGTTCATTAATAATACCATACACATTATAGTAGTAAACCAAAATTTGAGCCTCAACTCCTTTTTAACCCCTTTGAACAAAATGGTGTAAGATTAGTAAATAAAGCAGATATTTAATAGTGTGAGGCCAACATGTTAACTTACTCTTTCCTAGATCTTTACAGCATATCCATGAAAAATTGACAACATTCTCATTTATTATTGTCACTGAAAAATACCCAATTGGATTTTAAATGGTCAGGTCAACAAATTGCCACATTTAGATGCCCTAAACAATGTAGTCAGTGAGTGTCCAAAACCTCTACAACAACATCATTCTGTGTACTAATTGGTGTTTAACCCATTTCTCTATTTTTTTTTTGCTACTTCATTTACTGCACTAACATGACAGTTTCCTTGTAGGAATTGCCGACAGTACATTCCTTGAATTGAATCTGTGATCAAAGTTCATGTAACATAGACAAAAACTACACACTAAGGTCATTGCTTGAGACTGACTCTCCCATTCATGGGGTTAAATTATTTGAATCTAACCCTTTTGGTGAACTAATTCTGGTTTAGCTTTGGCTTTCAACTTGTGGAAAGGGTTTCACAGTTTTGCACCAATCACTCATTCTGATTGCTGTGGTGAAGAGTAACATAAAGTTGGTTGGTACTTGGCACACCACTTTTCACTTTCAACTCTTACCTAAATTAACTAGCCACAAACATTTAAAGTATCATTGAGGGTTCTATTTAAAGTACTATTAGTAGTTTCAGAGAAAGGAAAAAAGCATCATAGATTCATAGCAGATAGTAGATAACTGAAAATGTTAGTATTCTCCTGTTATTGATGTTTACTAATTACACGATAGTATAAATTGAAACTTTTATAATGTTTTCTGCATATATAACGATTGAGATTGGTCTCAAGAGTGCACATATATCAATTAATGTGATATTATTTCAATGCAATCTGTAGTGTTAAATTCAGATATTAAAAAGGAAAGTTGAGTTGCTAGCATCACTATACCGACACAGAAATATGTTGTGGTATGCTTTAGCTCTATTCAAAGATTCAGATATTTAGCCATTGCCTAGCAAAATAGCAAAGTTTAATTAAACACAAGTCTACCTTAAAACGCTCAAAGAAAACATCTTTGCGAGTCTGAGGGATTTGTCCCCATGTCAACCACGGCTCATCAAACT
>NW_014542552.1:680430-682039 GCF_000741045.1 Vigna radiata var. radiata | reverse complement strand
GAATTATTAACTAAAATAAGACCTTTAATTTTTTAATATTGTTGTCAAAACAGTGTGATTATGGAATATATAGACATTTCCAGTTTCTACTTTGAAGTAATTCTCCTATTGTTTTTTTGCTAAAATTTCTTATATTGAGTACTACTACTCAAGAAAAAACCTTTGTTTATAATCTCAATATCAAAACCCAAATTTATAGTTAACATCTGCCTTGCTTCCACAATCAAAACTATATTGCCCACAGAAAACATGATTTAAGGATACTTTTTATGTCTCTGTGCTCATCGAAGACTAAATAGAACATGAACTCAAAGATGAATCCTAATGTAAGCATATCCTTATAACAAAATCCCCGATCTTACTTTCACGAGTTCTTAAACAATAAAGTATTCCTCCATACATGTCTTTTATAGATCAGACACAAGCATATAAACAGTTAAACCAAGTTTAGTAACTATAAGATTTTCCTATCTTATAGTTTGTTAGATATATTATCTTTATCTTTTATGTTTAGTAAGTTTGTTACTATTTCTTATTTGTATTTGAGTTAGGCTTAAAGTACTCTTCTTACCATAGTTAAACCTTGTTTGATAACATTAAATATTGTCGTGACTGAGAATAGATCATCTAATCTGACATTGTTGTCACTCTTAACAAGTACAACTACAAGGCAATTGAAATAAAATATTCCTCCAACTGAGAATAGACTAATTTGCGATTCTTGACACTCCTACCAGGTTCAAAGCGATTGAATGAAATTTCATCTCCTACAAAAAGTGTTCGAGATGAAAATTGAATCATCCCCATTGCCCAAACAAAACATGACAATTTTCCAATAGACTTCACTTTCGCTAGCCTAACAAGTATAGATTTCATCAATCAATGTGCCCTAAGCCATACAAAACAAGAGATTCCAGATACTCACGCACCAAGTGAAAGGCCTTCTTTATCTCATCTTGACTGGCATTTTCAGGAACACCAAGAACTCGATAGTAGTCTCGGTCAGCTGAAGAAGACAATGCTAGGACAATACAAGCAGAGAGGGAAACCAAATGAAAACCTCAAGGTATAGACATCACAGATCACCAATATTAATAAAAAAAATGCAATTCACATCACATCCAACAAAACCTGTGGCATGGAAATAACGATATCTAAACGGTATTCTCGGAATGACATACTCCTCTGTTTTCCTGACGAAACCGCAACTGACCAAAGCTGATACGCAGAACAACAATTCCGTTTAAGAAATATCGAAAAACTTATAGTATTGAACAGTGCCAACATAGGGGTCACTTCATTTAGTTTCCTATGCAACATACAAATCAAAAACTGATCCCAACACTTTTCTATCAGTGTTACCAAATTAGTAGCATACCAGTAAAGAATTTGGTGCATATCAGGGGAGTTTAGGACTGAATTAGTATTAAATCTAGTGAAGGAGACTAGAACTGAGTCAGAATTAGGATGCATAGAGCTAAATTTGAGATTCCAAAATGCCTATAAAAAGTTGTATTACACAAAAGGTTGATTTAGTTAACATGATATTCAGTAACTTGTATATAGGGATATTGGACAGAATGAGAAATATATTTATGAGGATTTGGTG
>NW_014542552.1:677323-678815 GCF_000741045.1 Vigna radiata var. radiata | reverse complement strand
TAAAAACATGATGTGGCATTAGGGTTTTGGGTGGACCCCACCCTCTCAATTTTGTGACTCATTCTCAGACCTAGGGTGGTGTGCCGTCACATACTTTGGGGAATTTTTATTTTTTTTGGCTTGCTTGTTACGTTCTCTGGAAGAGAGGATGATAAGGTGGCTCACGGTTTTTCTTGATGGTTGAATGAAGCATGTTCTTTTCCTTTCATCTTTTTATGAAGCTTGGTATTAATTCTTTGCTGAATGGTCACATTCACATACCTCATGTCCATTTATCTTCTTTAAATAGAAACAAATGTATTTGACTTTGGCAAGAAGAGTGCATTCCATTTCTTTTGTTGTTGCTGTCTCGGCATTTCACAACTAAATCGCATTTGCCGAGAAGTATGGTCATGGATAAGGGGGAAGTAATAAGCAAGACCTATTCCACCTTTTGGTTGAAGTGATAGCTTGATATAGATGGGTGTGCACGTTGCTTGAAGAAAGTATATTCTCCATTTCTTTACTTTAATCAATTAGTTGGTTATCTTCATTTAGGGGTCATGACTACTGCATTTTACGGCACCTCTTTTGCTTTGAAATGATGAAGAAGTAGATTAGATTAGTAGGAGATGATGGGACATTTGAAGGCAGCAGATAATTAATGTTGATGAAAGGAAATAGCTTTATTTAATTGCAAGAAGAAGAGAGGCACACGTGAATGATTGTCTTCGGAAATCCATGTTTCAATTGATGGCACATTTGCTTTAATTTCATTTGATGAATAGCATTGGGAGCTTCTCGGTCTAGTGGGTATTGATTGAAGCTGGCTGGTTGCAAGGGACACGTAAATCAATTTGGCTAAGCCTGCACCAAAATGTTCTTTGAAATTGGAAAGGAGATTAAGGAAGCCCACGGATTCAGAGTATGAAACGCACACTTGCAGGCATTGATGGTAGTTTGAGTGGTTGATTGGCGGGTCCGGTTGAGATAGAAGATTTAGTTGGTCCTTGATTTTATTCCATTTAGATTGAAGTGTCAATTTGTTGGATTCAATGATGTTAAATGAGTTGGATAAATTCTTGACAGCCATGGGTCCAATTCTTTGCCTTGGGAAGCGCTGATTTCCTTGGAGAAATTCACGTGATCAGCAAATTGGATGTTGCAACCAATTTCAATTAAACAAAAAACTAGTGGTGTCACGTGTTGTATGGAGAAGCAAGCATGATCAACCACGTTGATGGCAGGAGATCACGGCCAGAGGGTGAATTTTTGGGCCAATTGCAATTTGAATTTATTTAGTAGAGTTAAATGTGGTCACGTGAGTCAGAAAAAAAATATGTTGTTTATTTACTTTATCTTTAAATTAGTTTGAGTTGTAAGATTAGTTCATTTTGATTTAATTTTTCCATATTCACAAACTTTTCAAACCCCCCCCTTTCATGTTAGACTCGATTATTGAACCGCGAAATTGGTCTTTGGGAGACGACCTAGGGGTCATTCCCTAGTTTAT
>NW_014542552.1:672379-673713 GCF_000741045.1 Vigna radiata var. radiata | reverse complement strand
AATTAGAAGCAAAGCACAAGGAACAAGTGCTCAAAACAAAAACCCCCACCTATTATCTCGTGGTGGGTATAGGAAGCTTGAGGAGAAAATCCTCAAGCAAAAGGCAGATGNTATANCACNATCTCAGGGTGGTAGCCCTCCTCAGCCTCCTTCTCCACCGTCTAGACATGAGAAATGGAAGTTGGCTCGTATACGACCATCAGGCACCTACTCTTCCGACACTGCACGAGAAATTTCTGAAAGAATTGTAAGTTATCATTGTTCCTAAAATAATAAGTATTGTCATTATACATACTACATTAAACTATTTAAAGAACAATGGTGTTTTGTAATGTTACAGGANGCCTTGGTTGAGCAGAGCTCCCAAGGCCAATTCACTCCAGAGGGTCGCCAGGATATTCTTGTTGCTGTGATTGGACGACCTGAGCACCCTGGACGTGTACGTGCTGCAGGTTCTAGAGTAGGAATTAAAGATTATTTTGGGAGCTCTTCTCGTCAGCCTTAATATTCATACAACGATACACAAAGGATGACAGAAGAGATCACAAAAAAGGTCCGAGAAGACCTTAGAGAGGAGATCAGGGCCGAGGTGAGGGCTGAATTCAACATCATGTTCCAGCAGCAGTTCCAGAGCATGCGCCTGGTGCCATCTCCTATACAGGAACATGTTATCCCTCTCCCTCCCACAGGTAAACTTAATAAACATTTATGTGCAATTATTTCTATCTTTTGTATAATCTAACATTTACTCTGACAGGGACGATGGTAGTCCATGTCTGCTATACATTTTAGAGGATACTGAGATGGTGTTGGTAGCTTGTGGAACAGAGTTTAGGTCAGCGATTGTATGTCATGGTATGCAACTTGTCGCAACCGGAATCGCGACGGGACGACGATCCAAAATAAAACAATTTGAAAAATGTTTTGGAGTCACCACCATAGTTTATTTTGGAAAAACTACGGAAAAAACCATGAAAAGGATAAGGCTTAGTCTATGAAAACCAGATTCTGGTTTCGGGAGTCGGTTACGTGTAAGGAAGGTGTTAGCACCCTACAACGCCTGCCCTAAGGCAGTACCTTTAATTAAATGTGCAAACTTGATGTGGTTTTTCAAAATGTTTAATTATCCCAGAAAATAAAATTCTAAAGAAACAAAAATATTTTTTTATTTTTTGTGCCCGACAAGGATTGACCTTGCTCCTACGTATTCTCAAAATGAGAAATCAGGGTTACGTAGTTCTAGAAAATAGTTTGGGAAATTTGTTTGAGGAATTTGTTTTGGACAAGATTTGGATTTTTTGGGAAAATGAAGAATAAGAGAAAGGTTTTCAACA
>NW_014542552.1:665790-667264 GCF_000741045.1 Vigna radiata var. radiata | reverse complement strand
TGCCCTAAGGCAGTACCTTTAATTAAATGCGCAAACTTGATGTGGTTTGTCAAAATGTTTAATTATCCCAGAAAATAAAATTCTAAAGAAACAAAAATATTTTTTTATTTTTTGTGCCCGACAAGCATTGACCTTGCTCCTACGTATTTTCAAAATGAGAAATCAGGGTTACGTAGTTCTAGAAAATAGTTTGGGAAATTTGTTTGAGGAATTTGTTTTAGACAAGATTTGGATTTTTTGGGAAAATGAAGAATAAGAGAAAGGTTTTCAACACAAGGCTGACGCGAATGGTCGCACATGTGCTTAAACCCTTTGAAATATTTTTTGCTTAATTTTAAAAGAATAAGGAACAAGGTTTCCAACACAAGGCTGACGCGAATGGTCGCACGTGTGCTTAAACCCTTTGAAATAATCTTTGTTTAACTTTAAAAGAATAAGAAAAAGGCTTTCAACACAAAGCTGACATGAGTGGTCGCACGTGTGCTTAAACCCTTTGAAATATTTTTTGTTTAATTTTATGAAGAATAAGAAAAGGCTTTCAACACAAGGCTAACGCGAATGGTCGCACGTGTGCTTAAACCCTTTGAAGTAATTTTTGTTTATTATTATTTTATATATTTTTTTTATCTTTCATTTTTATTAATTTTTATTTATAATATCAAAATAATGTTTTCATGTAAATATTTAAAGGTAGAAAATAAATTACAGCTTATAAAAAAAAATAATTAAGTGTTAAAAGAAACACTAAAAAAAATCACTTTTTATAATTTTTAAATTTACCCATTTTTGCCTAAGAAAGAAAAAAACAATATTTAAAAGAAATAAAATAAAACAAGAACAAATTGAAACCGGAATTTAGTCATTAAAAGAAAGATAGTGTCACAATCTCTAGCACAATTTTTTTAATTTTAACCCCTTTTTTTTAAAAAAAAAGATACTTTCTATTGAACATTTGTTGTTTCTTTCAAAGATTGAGAATGCAGGAAAAAAAAATAAAACAACATGATAATAAAGACTAAAAGAAACAACATACAATAGCAATAAATAAAACAAAGCAATGAGTAAGAAAGGAGTGATATAAAAACCAGGGATGAGTGCGAAGCCCTTTTCTTTCTGTTCCCTTACGTTCTCTTCTCGAAATTGGATTTTTCTTCTCCTCTCTTTTTTTCCCTTATGCTCTCTTTTTGAAATTGAATTTTCTCTTCCTTTTTTTTTTCTGTTCCCTTATGCTCTCTTCTTGAAATTCAACTCTCCTCCCCCTTTCTTGTTTGCAAGGTGCATATTTATATACACACATTTGTAATATTATTGGGATCTTTCCTTAATGGCAAATTAATTGAAAATTAGCAAAAGAAGGAAATAAATGGTTTTGATTGAAGAAAAATAAATCAAATCAAAATCATATTTTTCTCTTTAGGAAGAAATTGAATACAACAATCAAATTATTATTTTTAATTATTTCTTGTAATCATTG
>NW_014542552.1:658030-663669 GCF_000741045.1 Vigna radiata var. radiata | reverse complement strand
TGAGGTGTACTAACCTCGTGGAGGGTGTACCAACCCTATGGATGAATGATGTGAGGTGTACTAACCTCATGGAGGGTGTACCAACCCTATGGATGAATGATGTGAGGTGTACTAACCTCGTGGAGGGTGTACCAATCCTATGGATGAATGATGTGAGGTGTACTAACCTCGTGAAGGGTGTACCAACCCTATGGATGAATGATGTGAGGTTGGGTTCGACCATTGCCTTGCAGAGGGCCAACACCACGGAAAAACCTAGATCAACACTTTTGAAAAAGTTTGTAAGTGTTGAGCAAAACATGGGGATTTTTCGAACAATTTCCTTCGCTTCTTTTGAAGATGTATGATGTAATGCCATGAGGATGTATGGACGCATAAACACATGAGACCTTTGTTTTGTTCTTTTCTTTTGCGCTCCCTATTTCCTTCCTTCTGTTTTTTTTTTTGCTTTTGCTTTTGCTTTTGCTTTGGTTTTTGTTTTATTTTTTTTCTCTTTTTATTTTATTTTATTTTATTTATTTATTTATTTTAAAAAAATTCCATGTTTGGAATCCGTTATCAATATCGTCGTCAAACTCGACGTACATTCGAAAATGCATTCATTGAGAATAATGTCAAGAAACAATGAGTCCTTTTGGTGAAAAGGAAAAAAAGTGTAACCAGGGTTCAAATTCCCTTTAACGCTTTTTGCAATCCAAACTAGCTTGAACCTGAGAAGGTGTGGGAAACTGGTATGAAAAGTAGGTGGTTGGATGATTTCCTGCGAGCAAGATTAGCATTTGAATTTTCCTCATTTGGGGAGGTGTTGTTAATATCTAAACATGCAAGGCCCACAGGATTGCCCCAACTTTGTTGTGTGCAGTAAATATGCTTGGGGAGGTGGAAAGGTTTGGGTAAGAGGGATTGCCCCAATTTGGCGATTCTCAATTGATGGGGAGACTTCACATCTTTTGATGTTTTTTTTTTTTGCTCAAGTGAGTGTCATTCGCCACATCATTTTGTTCTAGAGTTAAGTTCGTGAGAAAGATCAGGATGAACATTCTTCAGTCGGCATGGACTTTTATTGGCTTGTACCGTGACTAGAGGTCAAAGGGTTTTGAAAGAGGCGGATGATGAAGGCCCAAATAAGTGTTTGACGGTTAAATTGTTTTAACAAGAATCATCTGCAAGGTGCCAAGGCAAAAGGTCTCCAGGGATTTGAAAACTTTGGACATCCTTTCTTCATTGTTTGTTTTTTTCTTCTTTTCCTCTTGGGTCATCTGCTTCGTTGCCTCTACTGTGACCCTTTTTGAAACTTTATTTCTCATTTCTTTTTTGAGTTTTTATTTATTTATTTTTTCCAAAATTTTCTCCTTGATTTTGGATGCCCCTGATGTACCCTTTAGGTTGACATCAATATGCTAATGATTCTTGTCGAGGGTGATGAAAACAACTATAATTTATGGCTCAAAAGGGGTGTAATTGGATAAACTTCTTTTGTCATTTGGATAAAGAAAAATGGCCACACGTCATTCTGAAGCTTGCTTGCCTTACTTTCACACGACCTTAAACCTGAAACAAAACTCTGTAACGGTTGACATATCGTCTTCATTTTCTTTTTTCCTCTTTTTTTTCCTTTTTTTTTCTTTTTTTTTTTTGTTTTGCAGACATTCTTATTTTATGCTCCCCGATCAATGCATCACTGGACAAAGGGCATTATGACGAGAAATCACCCCGACATTTTTTTTTTTGGAAGGAAATGAATGGTTAGGGGTTCAAGCAATATGAACGCAGATGCTTTGGTAGGAAAAGAACACAGGTTACCCTCAAAATAAATCAAGAAAAGACTCCGCCCCTTTGCCATTGTCTGGTTCCCTGTTTTAAAGAAATACTTTTTCAAAACTGTGTCTTTGGATTTTGAAGGTATTACGCCTTTGGCAACTTTATTAACAACGGATTCAACATGCGTCTTTTTTTTTCATTTTTTTTTCGACGACATCCTCCAGGACCGAGCTTGTCGATTGAATATACCCGTCATGCTTTTATGAACACGCGTTTAATTCTTTCCACTTTCATTTCCCTTTATTTACCTAACAGCTTAGCGCGACATGCAACATTTCAGAAAGTACGGGAACATGCAATATTTATTGAATGATGTAACAGAGTACAAAGCTTATAAAGCATTGTCAACATCCCTTAACAGCAATCGTCGAATGACAAACGCCCCCCCCCCCATGATAACTACACTTGGCATTTGCATCATAACCCCTAGGGTATGGAGGTTGTACAGGCTTCATCGGGCAAATGGCGACCAGACCCTTCTCGACCAGGTTAGGTAACAACTCCGCGTACGTCATAGGGATAGGGGTAAAGTTAACAAACTGATTCCTCCTTGGGTTGGTATTTTGACCCGTATTCAGATTTGGGTTCGTGTTCGCCCCAGCCTTCCAAGCTTCGGTTGGGATGCGATGCGGTGGACAATACCCTTGTTGTTGTCGTGGCCGAATTTGATGAGCAAACGAGGTATTAACAACATAGGGAGGTTGGCTTAAGCATGGTCGATAACTAGGAGTGAGAGCTTGATCTCTCCACACCGATGCTACATGCACATCCCCCTCCTTCTTCTTTCCTGGATTGAAACTGGGTTTTTCGTAATTCGCAGCCGTAGACGGGCCATAGGCAATTTTTCCGCTTTTCAGCCCGACTTCTATCCTTTCGCCAATTATGATGACATCAGCAAAATTAACGGACACATTTCCAATCATATGCTCATAAAATGGCAGCTGGAGCGTGTTTACGAACATCGCAACCATCTCTTTGTCAAACAAAGGCGGCTCAACTTGTGCGACTAACTCTCTCCATCGTTGGGCATATTCCTTGAAAGTTTCATTTTCTTTCTTCGCCATATTTTGCAACTGCAGACGGTCTGGTGCAACATGTGTATTGTATACATATTGTTTCACAAAGGCGTCAGCCAAGTCCGCCCAGCAACGAATTCGAACTGACTCCAAGTGGGTATACCAGTTCAACGCCACCCCAGCCAAACTATCTTGGAAAACGTGGATGAGTAGCTGCTCGTCGTAAGCATATGCGGCCATCTTTCTACAATACATGGTCAGATGGCTTTTAGGGCATGTACTTCCCTTATACTTCTCAAACTCTGGCGCCTTGAACTTATGCGGTATTTTCACGTCGGGCACCAAGCTCAGTCTTGCAATGTCGCCGAATCCATAACTTTCAACTCCTTCTATGGCCCTTAACCTCTCTTCCAGAATTTCGAGCTTGCTTTTGGCCCCGTCAATGCTAGTCATTACTCCATGTAGGGCAGTGTGTGGTGTAGCCTTGGATGAGAAATCTTCCCCAGTAGCCATGTATGCAGGTTGGGGTATAACTGTTACTCGCGCTCCTGCAAGTGTGGTTGTCTCATTCATCCCTACACCTGTCATGGGTGCCGACACTGAGACAGGACCCTGAGTGCTGATTGGCGGTACATTGATGGTGGTGGGAAACGAGAATGACGCATGCTCCGCTTCCGAGTAATCTCCGACAGGAGGGGTGTATCCCGGGGGCAAACCATATATCGGGAGAGGAATCGATGGGCTTAAGGCGTTAAGCATTGGGGGATAAGATGGGGCATTCCCCTCAATCCGTGCCGACGAGGATTCTCCTACAGTCTTTAGAGATTCTAGGGCAACAAGGATTTAGCCAATCTGGTCCTTCAGCTGGCCAATATCGGCTTTAACAGCTTCGTGCGCTTCTTCCCAGTCTTCCATAATTCTTGAATTAGCCTGGGTCTTATAAGGATGTCGTGGAAGTTTTGTCGTCATTTTTCCTCACTTTTATGCTCTATATTATTTTAATTAATTCAAATTAGATGAAAATGAAATATGTTAAACACAAGAAAACATGATGCATGCATGCTAGTGATAGGTGAAAATCACAGAATCATGATGATATTACTGATGGAAATTATCACAAGTCGGTACCAAACGAACATCCCGCATCTTTCACTTAAAGAAAACTCAGCTCAATACATTGCCTAAATCAACAAGGCAGAATCGGGCTACCGTGTAGCATCGGGTCTCGCATCAACTTCCATCAGGTATGATATTAAACGGACAAATTTGTGATTTCCCCTAAAACCGGCATGTTATCGAATGACAAACGAAGATGAAGCATGATGCATGCATAATGTGCAAAAATGTTATTTTCAAAAGGAACAAACAGTGTGAGAGTTACAAAAATATACATTTCTCCCTTTGTGCCCTAATAGAGGTTCAATACTTCGNATTCAAGGTCAAGTACATGCAATCTCACAAGGATGGTTCCCTGAGCCTAAAGATCAAAGGTCACTAGAGCTATGGCCCCCTCCACAGCATCTCCANAANAGTCGAGTAATCAACTAGGTGTGAAAATACNAATGAAGATAGCAGACTCTAGCTGGGGTTCTCACGATAGCCAAACAGGCAGTATGGCCCAAGTGGCACCGCTACACAACCCCTCTAATTCTAAGCTTCGCTCAGACTCGGGTATAGGGCCCCACTCATGATATGCATAAAGTGTGCGTGTGAAGGGAGGATGAATATGCATACCCCGAACCCTCACCTGCAAAACAACCAGAAAAATCCCAGGCAGATATAGACATGTTTTCTACCCTAGGGTTCAATATACCACAATTATTTCAAACATCAAACATAGATAAAGAAAAAGGGGAAGAAAAACATAAAGAAAAATGGCTTCACTCTCTAGCCTCCCTAGTGGAGTCGCCATCTGTCGCAACCGGAATCGCGACGGGACGACGATCCAAAATAAAACAATTTGAAAAATGTTTTGGAGTCGCCACCATAGTTTATTTTGGAAAAACTATGGAAAAAACCATGAAAAGGATAAGGCTTAGTCTATGAAAACCATATTCTGGTTTCGGGAGTCGGTTACGTGTAGGGAAGGTGTTAGCACCCTACAACGCTTGCCCTAAGGCAGTACCTTTAATTAAATGCGCAAACTTGATGTGGTTTGTCAAAATGTTTAATTATCCCAGAAAATAAAATTCTAAAGAAACAAAAATATTTTTTTATTTTTTGTGCCCGACAAGCATTGACCTTGCTCCTACGTATTTTCAAAATGAGAAATCAGGGTTACGTAGTTCTAGAAAATAGTTTGGGAAATTTGTTTGAGGAATTTGTTTTAGACAAGATTTGGATTTTTTGGGAAAATGAAGAATAAGAGAAAGGTTTTCAACACAAGGCTGACGCGAATGGTCGCACATGTGCTTAAACCCTTTGAAATATTTTTTGCTTAATTTTAAAAGAATAAGGAACAAGGTTTCCAACACAAGGCTGACGCGAATGGTCGCACGTGTGCTTAAACCCTTTGAAATAATTTTTGTTTAACTTCAAAAGAATAAGAAAAAGGCTTTCAACACGAAGCTGACACGAGTGGTCGCACGTGTGTTTAAACCCTTTGAAATATTTTTTGTTTAATTTTAAGAAGAATAAGAAAAGGCTTTCAACACAAGGCTAACGCGAATGGTCGCACGTGTGCTTAAACCCTTTGAAGTAATTTTTGTTTATTATTATTTTATATATTTTTTTTTATCTTTCATTTTTATTAATTTTTATTTATAATATCAAAATAATGTTTTCATGTAAATATTTAAAACA
>NW_014542552.1:651976-655115 GCF_000741045.1 Vigna radiata var. radiata | reverse complement strand
ATTCAAGACTACTACACCAGTTCTTGAGAAGCCACTATTATTCATTAGGAACGCTGCTGCGAAGTATATAATTAGATTATACAATAGCTCTTAGTTATTGGATTTAAACATTGCATTTGATTAGATTGTATTTTATTAGACTTTGTACTTTGTTTGATGTTGAAATACAATTGAACATGTGTTTGTTATGTTGAAATTAAATTTATGTACATGTTTTTATATGCAGGTCTGTTTTTGTGGTAGCGGATATCACAAAAACAGACCTACAATTTTAAAAAACTGCAGGGGAATATGTCGCGGTTCTGACCACAACCGCGGCATATAGTGCTCGTTTTTATATTTTATTTTTTTACAAAAAGACATATGGTCGCGGTTCTAACACTAACCGCGGCATATACTGACGTCTTTTGTCGCGGTTGAACCGCGGCATATACTGGACAATATTTTTTTTTTTAAAATGGATTTAGGCAGCGGTTCCTTGGACAACCGCGACATATTCCGCAACTTATATACCGCGGTTATAATCGCGGCCTAAAGTCTCTGACTTACTACCGCAGCTGAATATGCCGCGGTTCGTAAACTGCGACGTATAGTGAAAAATAACCGCGGTAAAAGCCCCTCGCTGCACTAGTGTGGCCATGAAAGTTCTACTCATGGAATATTGTGGACTATCATCTACCTCACACAACACTCACATTTCTTCCAAAGGGCTAAGGTTTTCATACTTCATTTTTCTATATTAATTGTTTATCAGGGGTTTTACTAACAGAACTTTGCACCTTCCAGAAAAAACAAGAAGAGATCATGCAAGCAAGACCCTCCACTCAAAAAGGACTGAACATAAAGGAAATTAAGCAAATGGAATATCTTTCAAAGGTATATAGATTTATATTTATATATATTAAGTTCTTGAAGGGATGTAATCTATGCTTATGAGGGTCTAAATCATTAAGATGAAGTTGTTTAAAAAAGCTATGTTTGAGAAAACTATATTCTGAATAGGTTGACCTCAGCATCAATGGTTAGTTCAGTTTCGTTATTCAATGCCATATTTTTCAGTATTTCTTACAACATTTGAAAATTTTCGTTCATTACAGTACCTTAGCATTCACGAAAAATGAAAAATTGCAAGTTTTACTATATCAAAAGGATGGAAAGTTTTGGTTTGGAACCGAGGGGTGCATATGGACCCCGAAACTTACAACAATCCAAAGGAATTCGATCCTTCCAAATGGGAAGTATGTATGATATATAGTAATTAATTTTGTAAAAAAAATGTTCTTCCACCCATTCTTGAACATTTGAGTTTGATTTTGAGGAATAGAAGATGATATAAAATTATGTATTATGTAGAATCACACAACAAGAGTAGTCTTCGTGCTTGACCCATTCGTGTGATTTTGCGTACTTAAGTCCATCCAAGACTGTGAAAGAAGGAAAAAGAGTGTGAAGATGATATTTTGATAGAGATATGAATGCAGAGAAAGAAGTGTAAATACTAGTAGATAAGCATCTAGAGAAAGAAAAAAGAGGAAGAAGATGGGGTCTGGAAGCAGAAGAGAGTTTGATTGCATTGGCAGTGGAAGATGGAAGGAAGAGGCGAGAGAGAGGGAGAAAAGGTGATTGACTCGGTGTAAGAAAAAAGAAATTGTGTTAGTCTACCGTTAGACATGTCAGCTGGTTTTTAACGGTGTTAGTTTTGGAAGACTAAAATCAAAGTTTCCTTAAGGAGGACGACTAAAATGTACCTTAGTTTGAAAAAGAGACTAAACCAAAATCGCTTGATAGTATAAAGACTAAAAACATATTTAACCCATAATAAAATATTAGGATTTTTTGTTTTCTTCTTATAATCTTACACAAATTCTAAAAAAGTCTTTTTTTTTATCTTGTATTTTGTAGATACATGTATAAGTAGTTTCTTTTTGTATTTTGTAGAGACACATAATATATTATATATACAAAATACATATCCTTATCTGCATATATAATAACTTTCCCTTGAATTATTTTGTATATAATCCATTTATCACAAAATAATAGGTAGAGAAGGATCACAAAGAAAGTGAGGCATATTTTTCTTTTTCATGATGAATTGGTTTCAACCACTGAATTCTTAAGCTTTCTAGAAGCATGACAATGCATAAAACAATTCGACATAAGTTGATGGACCAACTCTAATATGAATCTTGGAACATCTTTATCAATACCTTAACATTCTATTTTTATTTTTTCTTGTTAGTCTTGAATATGACAAGAGTGAAATGAGTCTCCACCACTTAATCTTATTATTATTTTTATTTAAAAAAATTCTCAAAAATTCTAAATCATAAGTTACACATGGTAATTAATAACTCTCTTTCATAGCAACATCAATCAAATTTTAATTAGAAGTTTCTTTTTAGTTTATGTAAACTTTCTATCATTCCTTATCAACTAAAAACTAAAATCTCTCTTTGATCATACATGAATTTTTTAGTATTCATAACAATGAGTAAAAGATTAATATTGTTTAACGACATCATAGGATAGCAATAACATGTTCCATATCTTCAACAACCACTTTTGCTTGTTTCTATCCAAAATTTCAACAACCTGATGCATCTTTTCTAGAATTCGCGTTTCCCTTACACAACCGGACATATTATCATCCAAAAAAAAAAAATTATATTAAAAATTATATAAAGATGAAACATACATTTTATATCCTATATAATATTAAAAAAATATTTTATTTTATTTTATCAGTTATTAACAAGGGTGGTTAACCTCAATGAACATATATATCCTGAAAGAAGTCAACATCTAATATCTTATAGTGATTATAATTGAAAGAGAAAGTAAGAGTTATTAGGTTAGACTTATACGACAAATTCGAAAAAAAGACCTATTGCAAAAGTCCACGATTCTTTAAAATGGCATTTAACTTACAATATCTTTTATGTTATTTCTATTTTCATTTTTAAATATAAAAACACACGTTAACATGATGACACCTTCTTGACAAAGAAAATAAAAAAAACAATATATAAAATTTATATTATAGATAATAAATTAAAATATATATATATATATATATATATATATATATATATATATATATATATATATATATATATATATATATATATATATATAT
>NW_014542552.1:620860-651376 GCF_000741045.1 Vigna radiata var. radiata | reverse complement strand
ATATATATATATACTTATATTCTTGCATTGCATTGTTGTATGAAGATAGGTTGTTAATTTCTTTGATAGAGAATTTAGGAAGCAATTTTGACATTAGAATTTTACATTTGTTGTAAGAAAGAGGATAACATGAGGATGTGCAAATCAGAAAGTGCATTGAGAACATTATTGCCTGAGAAACAAGTTAAACGACAGGCTTCAACGTTAACGTTGGAAGGTTTGAACAAAGGGAAGAGTGATATTCCAACAGAATCTAAATACATTGATGACAAGAAGACGGAGAAAGTAGAGAAAATCATGCACTTAATTTGTTGGGGACCCACCTTGTCTTAGATCTTAGATTTCTCTTTCATTTTCTTTTTTTTTGTTTGTTCATTAATTTTGTTTTTAACTTTTTAATCATTCTTTTGTGATGGTTGGATTGTAATGCATGTTTGTTGCATTTATGTTCTTTCCCAATCCTTGAATCAATTGGGCCAGAAAAAATTTATGAACAATTTGGATTGTTTTCTGTAATTTGCTTCCTGCAACATATAATTACTAAATGCACCCCAGACTATAGAATAGGCTTAAAAGAAAAAAGTTTGCTTCGAAAAGTTCTTTCCAGAACGCATTTTATATGTTCTGGGAAATTTGTTCTAAAAAAATTATATAATAAACCTGTTCCAAAATGCAATTTATGCATTTCAGAAGTCCCGTTCTAGAAATCCCATTCCAGAAATATTGCTTTGAAAATCTGTTATTAAAATCCAGTAATGGAAATTATATTCTCAAAATTCTAAAATATTTTCAAATATATGATCCAAAAGTCACTATTGCAATGGATTAGATAGTTATTTTCAAAATTTATGCGTGCGTTAAAAATTGTGGGGTGCAGAAGAGAAAAAGCCCAGGTAATAGTTTGCATTTCCCAAATGAAATAGAATGGCTAACACGATAATAGAGTAATTTTTAATTTAACGTCTTGTTGACAATTTTTTAAATTATTTTTAAAATAATTTTCTATTAATTAAGAGTTAAATTAATAATATTAATACATAGTAATTAGACAGTATGTATATAAGTCGCGGTAAACGTGCATTCATGGATAATATTATTTTTATAATAGAATACCTGAGCTAAAATTTATTTAATAATATAAATACACTTTAAAGTTTCTAGATGACCCATTGTCACTATGGCTCACGTTATTGCCTTTATTCATTTTACAGGAGTTAATGTTTTCGTGGTAATATATTTCAACAATATTAACATAATTGAGCCAGTTTACACTAGAATAACTCCAACTTTTATCATCAATTTCAGTCGGTTTACCTTCTTTCTATTTTGGTTTATCTTTTACCCACATCTTCTCTGAGTTATTCATATTTATTTTTATTAAAAATTTCAATGAAAATAAACATGTTATATAAGGGTGGGGTGATAAATTGTTTTCCGACTCCTATTTTCAGAATTGTAGTAAAAAACGACAACAGGTCAGGTCGGACACGAATAGTATCTACTCACAATCTGATCCGATAAAAAAAAATTAACTCATCATCCAATTCGTTATTCGCACGGATGCATAAAAAATATCTACAGGTATTTTAAAACCCGTGAATACCCGTGGATACCAACAAATATTTAAAAAAATATATATTTTTTATAAATTATTAAAAATATATAAAATATGATATAAATTAAATAAAATATAAATTAAATTTTAATTTTAATTAAATTTAACCTTATAAAATATAAATTAATGTTAGTTTTAATTAAATTTAACTTATAAAAATATAAATTGAATTTCTATTTTTATTTTTTGCGAGTAGCGGATATCTACAGGTACGGATAATATAATACCCAAACCCGACCTATTTATAAGCGGATATTAAAATATCCACTACCCGCAACCCGCGACTAGTAAATATTTGCAGGTACTAACTATCCGTCGTGGATTTTATGTACGGATATTTGTAGATCCAAAGTTTTTTGTCATCCCTAATTATAATACAGTTTCAGAAAATTATATTAGTAATAGTTGAGTTGAATATTTTCTCGAAAATATAGTTCTGGATGCTATGATTTCTTGAAGAAAAATCCAGAAGTAGAAAGGTACACTCTGGAGACACCATTCCGGAAGTAATAAAATTGGACGGTTTAATATCCTCTTTGGTCCCCACTTTCCTTGAATAATGTCAAGTCAGTCCACATTTTTAAAAATGGTTGAAATATATCTACAAATAGTATAATTTGTGTTTAATTTGTCCATTCAAAGTAAATAAACGGAGTTAGTGTGTTGATAATCTGACACCAGTTATTAGCAACATGTCAAGATATTATTTTGTGCATGCTGACGTGTAAGCGATTTACAAAAGATATGGTGTTTGGTTAAGATAGGGTTTTTCAATATAATATTTATATGTAGATCAAACAAAATTCTCAAACGCAGATCAAAAAAAATCCCATTTTTTGCTAACTGCAACCACCCTAAAAAGAAAACCTAAAATACCTGTTTTACGATGTCGTTGTCGACGCTGTGAGTGCGATCATTACGGAAGAAAGAAGAGAGTGAGAACGCTGTAAAAACATGTTCATACAAATTCATACTGAAGATTCAATAAATCTAAATATATCAAACAAGCACATTTAATCATATTTAGATTTATAAGAATAAAAGCGGAAGCAGACAGACCAACCTCCAGCCATTGTTGTACACTTGCCTAATCTCTGGTTTCTGAACCCTTGCTCTTAAAACACGATGCTGATGTATATGAAGGAAAGAGTAGGCTCAGTGACCTGATATGAAATTTTCTGAAAGAGTCTGTATTACTCCAAAAACCATCANAGAGTATTTAACGTTAAAAGAGATTGTGGTGGAGGAATCATGGGCACGTTTTTTAAAAACGGTTTTTTATCTTAAAAATAAATGGACCACTTTCAGAATATATATTAACTGCTTTATAATATTAACTGAAAAAGAAATAAAATAATAGGATATGATATAATATTAAATAATATAATATTAAAATGTAACCTCTCTCTTCTGTATAAGGCTAACAAACGGTGTAAAGGAAAAAGAAAAGAGACAGAACGCATTATTGAAAAAATTATTTTCAAAAACATATTTTATGTATTCTAAAAAATTCATTCTAAACGACTTGTTAGGAATTATAGGATTGTAAATATAAATTAGATTCTATATTATAGAATCCGTAGTCCACACGGATCAAAGAATCCGAAACTTATATGTGAGTGACTTTCCTCCGAACTTCGTCTTCGGAGTTGCCACTTCTGCATAGCAGTTTCCTGCCAATGCAGATTCATTATTATTTCATTTTTCTATGTAAATTTGAACATCATTTTTGTTGCCAAAAGTGAATGTCTTGGTTCTTCGTTTTAAATCTATAATGCTATTAAATTTATTTTGTTGATCTATGTTTATACCAAAAGAAGAAGAAAATGGAAATAAAGGTAGAGGAAAAGGAAAATATGGAGGTACACGGGGAGGAGGAGGGAAGATAAGGAGGCCAAATTTAACTTTCCACTTTACTCATGGGGTGCAGGAAAAAAACATGAGAATTTTTATTTCACTAGGATCTACCAATTGTGTAAATTTCTGTTTTTACAAATTTGCATAATTATATATATATATATATATATATATATATATATTTATTTATAAGTCATTGTAAACTTGCATGCGTAATATTATTATTTATTTTGTACTAGAATATTAAATGCATCTTCTATCAAATATACCACTAATAATTAGTTTTCTTGTAATGTTGAATGAAAAAATTCTATAATGTTGTGTTCGTTTGAACAGAATTCATTGTTCAGAGGCGATAGCGAGCGAGGAATGTTAGGATACTTCGTGTTCAGATGAGAGAAAATGCGATGACGGATGAAGACGAATTTGTGGAATGGTGTCCTTTTTCACATCCGCTCTCGTGAAGAGATTTGTGAGGATTATTTGTCAAATGTTGCATGTGTCCTCTAATTATTTTAGAATTTCTTATGCGTATATCTGCCAAATTTACGAAATTCCATGTGCCCTCCAATGTTTTATTTGTTTTAAATTCTTTAAGGTATACTTATAGGCACTTTGAAAAAAATTTATGCATGTATTAAATGATATATTAAAATTAATTTTTATTATTAATATTAATTTTCTACTCTTTAAAAATATTTTTAAAATTAAATATAACATTAATAAATAACATTTTATATTACTTTAATAATTAGGGGTATTTTTGTAATCTTCAATTTTTACCAATTAAACAAATTTTTTAAATCTATAACATCAATCAAATCCTACACTAATTCTCACAAACTTTACCCTTAAATCCACTCTCAATTACCCACAAATCCACTAAAAAAAACAACAAAAAAATTACCCTCGAATCCACTCAAATCCATTCAAATCATCTCTCCCAAATCATCTCCCACAAATCTTATCAAAAGAACACAGCCTAAGACTAGATTCACTTGAAAATTTGATAGAGATAGAGTTGATGAACTTTGGAGGACTTGACAATAAATTAAATGTTGTTTCTTTAAGAGATTTTGAAATAAGTGAAAGGACATGACAAATAAAAAATAAAAAAAATTGTTTTAACTGATAGAAAATGAAAATTATTAAAATATTTTTGATGATAAAAGTAATATAAAAAGATATTTTACAATTATATATTTTTTGACATAATTTATTACATATATTGAAAAAAAATAATAAAAGTTTTATTGGCTAGAGTTCTAAAAATTAGTTTTTTTAGTAATATAATAAAAGTAGTGGTGTCAAAATGGGTAACTCGGCTCGATCCGGCCCGGTCCACCACGGGTTGGTCACTTAGTGAGCCAACCCAACCCGGCTCATTTATTAGCGAGCCAGAAAAACTTGAACCCGACCCGACCCACCACGGGTTGGTGGCTAAATGGGTTGGCTCACTAGCCCGTTTAATTACATTTTTTTTTAAAATAAAAAAAATACAAACTTTTAATTTAAATTTAAATAATTTTCACTCCCAAAAAGTTATGTTAAAGACCATTCAAAATAATAATAAAAAGTACAATATAATCCAAATGTAATTCAAAAACAAATACAAAAAACATACAAATAAGTTTTTTATATTCATCAGTTTTTGTTCTTGTTGTAACCCTTGACCCTTGTTCTTCGTTGTCTCCAAATTCACTAATAAAGATTTTCCTAATATCAGAACAATTCCGACAATGAATAAAAAAATATTAGTAAAAAAAAAGAGAATCAGTACTGATAATGACATATTTTACCATGATTTCAATGATGAATGAAGAGAAAATGTCAACCCTTTCTTAACTTTTTACCTTGTAAATCCTAGTTTTCTTTTATTTTGTTAAGTGGTTGCACCCCAAGTTTTAATGAGATATTTTGTTCACTAATCCTTGCTTTCATGTGCTTAATGGAATTGGAAGAAGTCTATGCATCAAATGAAGGCATTGGAAACCAAGAAAAGCAAGAAGAGCAACAAAAATGAAGAACAAGAAATCTGCTGAAATCAGGCTCGAGCCCTCCTAGCCTGAGGGGGCTCGAGCGCCAGTGCACCAGTGCCTCAATTGACAGTCGCGCGCCTGAGCGCCCCATTTTTGGGGGGCTTGAGCGCCAACTTTGCTGACATGGCAGATTTGCCCTATTTCACTTGGATGCACGAAGAGCTTTGGATCTTTTGCTGCCCAAACACGATCTCTCTCATTTGGAGCTCTTGGAGGCGAGCTAGGAGCTGGGGGAACAGTCCTTCTTCATCCTTGGGTCTTCTTTCTTCTTCCATTTCCAGCATTGTTGTAAGCTTGATGTAACCACTAAACTCTTATGTAAAGCATTTTGTTTTGAATGAATATATACCTCTTTCATTGATTGTTAGTGTTTAATTCCTTCTCTTAATGCTTGTTGTGAAGTTGCTACCCATGACATGATTTTAGGGTTTACTTGATATTGGAAAATGTTGGGTAAATATTGACTTGGGTTAAACACCTAAAGTAAATAGTATCTAGGGATAGAACTAGGATCTTTGGTTGTCTTAAAATCTCATTTCTTAATGCGGAAATAATCGTTAGGTTTTCCAAGGGATTGGAGTCTAATGAGGAAGTCTAGGCTCTTTCTACCAAGGGATTAGCGTTTGAGTAAATTAGTAGATTGACATTGACATATTAATGAAGAGGAAGTGATTTTCTATACATAAGAGTGAAGTAGGTGAAATCATACCCCCAACAATATCATTCCATATAATCTCTAATCTTACCATTTCCAAGTGTTTGAGTGCTTAAGATCACTTTTATCATTTATGTTTTATAGTTACTTTAATTGAACCAAAACTCATTTTATGGAAGCATTCTTTAGTCTAGGTTAGTTAGAAATTATACGATTGTCTAGTGCAACGAGTCTCTTGGGAAACGATATCCGGTCTTACCGGTTTTATTACTTGAAACGATTTGGTACACTTGCCAAAGTCTCAACAAGTACTCAACAACATCAACAAAAAATTAATAGTTTAATATGTAACATAATTTCCCAAATTCAAATATATCAAAAAGAGCTTGTTCAAATAATGTATACTCAAATTGTTTAAATAAAATGAACAAAATCTGATACAAACATGTCAGAACATGAAAAAATCATTCCATGTCCTCAAATCCCCTAGAACAAAAAACAAATTCGTAAACCCCTATTTTTGTCATTATAGGGTTTTTGAAAAAAAAAAGAGAAGTGAGAAAACAAAAATGTGGAGAAAAGAGAAAAAAAAAAGGAAATGTGTTTAATCTGCTCCTTGAAGTATTTCAGTGAAGTGAGAGTGAGAGCACCGTCAAATGAGAGCAAGTATCGTGAGACTGATTTGTTAGAGCAGAGGTTACTTTTTTGGTATACACAGTGAAGAAAGTATTTTAGTTTTTAGGGTTTCATAAATAAAATAATAAATTAAAAAATAAAATTAGGTAGGTGGGTTAGTGGGCCAACCCGGCTCACCACGGGTTCAACCCGCATGAGCCGGGTCTAAATGAGTCGGGTTGAAATCTGACTCGCATATAAGTGAGTTGTATTTTTCAAACCCAACCCGGTCCGAACCCGTGACGGACCGGATTGGCTCGCGGGTTGTGACCCATTTTGACGGCTCTAAATAAAAGTATATACTAACAAATTTACTTTAATTTATTTTATTTTGTTAACAAGTGTCCTAAAAATTAGTTTTTTAATTATTTAACATATTAAATTTCTTTTTCATTTATATTTTATTTATAGTCACATGTGCATAAAAATCATTTTAATTTTTTATAATGATACATATATTTAAAAATATATGTTAAGGTGAGCTGTTAAATTTAGTAGTTAAATATACCAAATCACAAAATTCAGAATTATTTTTAAAGTAAGTTTGTTTTTAAAATAAATAAATAAATATTTATTTAAACGAATGTCCTTATACACATTTTTACCATTATTAATTTTTTTTTCTAACATATTTTCAACTTATTTATTATGTTAAAAAATTATTTATATTTAAAGTATATAATTTTTTTGATATACTATTTTTTACTTTTATGATTTCTAGTTACTTAATCATTTAATAAAATTTAATTTTAAAAAATATATTTTACTTTTATTTCATAAAATAATATTATTTAAAAAATAATATATGTTTATAGATAATAAAATATAAAAACAACTGTGAAATAATTTTATCTTAAAAAATTTATCGATAAAAAATTACATTTATCATTTTTATATTAAATAATAATATAAATATTCTTATTGACTATTCTTCTTCTTGGTAGTATGTCAAAATTAAATTAATTTTATCTAATAAAAATTAGCATACACGAACTCTATATAAGATTTTAAATAATTATATTTAAAATAGAATAAATTAAAATATTATATTTAATAATCCATTTTAAAAGTTTATAATATATATTTGTAATATAAAAGTTTCCCTATTTAATATTATGATTTTAAGGTTTAAAAAATATATTTGTATTAAAAAAAGCATACATCTTATTATAATTTTTTAATTTATTTTTTATTATTTCCAACTTCAAATATAACAACTTATAATTTTAGTAATGGAAAAATGAAAGGTAAAAACTAACAAACTAATTGTTTTAAAATATACTAATGTATTTATGTTATCATTAAATAAGTATAAAACAGAATAGTATATTAAATTTACATTGATTAAATGACTCCACGAGCACACGTTATATGAGTATAGAAAAAATTTAGACAAATTTAACAATACGCATTACATATTTTTATCCATACACTGATTAGAAGAGTATAGAAAAAAAGTTAGACAAGTTTATAATGTATTAGACAAGTCTATCTATAAACTAATTACACGAGTATAACAAAAACTATTAGATGAGCTGTAAGATCCTTGAAATTCAAAGGATAAATGTAAGTCTTGGATCATTAGAAGACTAAGAAACTCAAAATGTAACAAGTTGTAACAAAAGTTCAAGTTATACTGCAAAATACAATGTTATCAACTTTGACATTGTTTAGTATTTTACTTATAACCTTTTGTACATTTTAGATTTTTGGTTGATTATTTTTCCATTGGGTAGTAAACTTGAAGAACTTTTATTCGAGTACTCATACGCGTAATTCCGACTTCGGAAAGGGTCTCAACCAAGCTGGATAAGTCGCGAAAAAGGGTTATTTCGAGAGTTGCATTTTTAATCGATTAAAACTAATATTAATCGATTAGTTGATCGATTAAAACTCAAATTAATCGATTATTCCAGAGAGGAATTTGCATTTTAGGCTCCTAAGCTCAAAATAATCAATTAACAGTTATTTTAATCGATTATTTACGTCAGACATTGAAACATAACAGCCTGAAACACATTTTGTGAACGTGGAAAGAGGAGGAATTTCCCCACAGACCATACTTTACGAGATTTTGGGATGGAAAGGAGCATGGGCAAACCCCCTTTTTTCAGTTTTAAATGTTTGTTTATGGTAGGGAGGGACCATGGTTGTACTTTGGCAGATCTGAATAAGAGAAGGGGGTGGTTATGCATTTTTGGGGTTTTTGGCTAAGTCCATGCTGCAGAATCCATGAGAAAGTGTTAGTTGAGAGTCCTTGGAGTGCAAGGAGGCTAGAGTGTGTCCCGATTCTTGGAGAAGGATTCAAGACTTGGATAGGAGATCTTGAAGAGGTAAGGGGAGCTAATTTTATATTTTTATAGTATGATGTCTAGTTGTGGAATTGTACTTGATCATATGATTGTTGGGTGGACTTGTAGGATTTTGTTTTAAACTTCAATTTTATGTAATTGATGGATGATTAAGTAAGATTTATGATATGTATGATTGTTGGATTCATGTTCTGCTTTGAATGAGATGAGTAGGGAACACTACCCATCTCTTTGGTTTTTCTGAAGTTGGAATTGACATGTTGCATAGGAATGGTTAATTTTATTGAATTTTCCAAATTGTTGAGGTTGAAATGATTGGATCCATAGTGTATTATGTCTTAAGTTAAATCTGGATTGTTTTGAGTTTATGTTGATTGGATGAGTTTAATTTCTAGTTTCAAATATGGATAAATGATGAGTAGAGCATGAAAATCTGTGGATATACTTGATGAAGTAAAAATTTATACTTGGGGATAATTTCCGTGTATGAGTAGGTTAGATTTATGATGGATTAGAATTTGTGGATGTATAAGGATGATTATTAAGAATATAAGAAGAGTTATGGTTAAGGAATGAAGGGATTCATAGTGTTGGCTTGAAAACCATCTCTTGGAAAATTTGGTGTTAGGTTAGGATGTTATGTGTGATCTTGATTTTCTGATGCATAGTGTTTGATGAATATAATTCTTGATGAAAGGAGATTTTGGAATCATTTTATATGTTATGAGGGTGAAAACTTATGATTTCATATCACTGTGAACAAGGATTTGCGAAAATAAGAAGTGTTTGAGACTTATATGCTGTTTGAATGCGTTCCTGGTTGAATTATGGGCAAATAATCGATTATCATGCAATGATAATAGATTATCGTAATAGATAATCGATTAAAAATCATAATTAATCGATTAACATCATAAATAATCGATTAAAATCATAAATAGTCGATTATTTCGTTCTTGGGCGCACTTGCACGTTATTGAATTTGTTTTTAGTGGTTTTGGGGGTTCTGGATGTTCTTTAGGTCGTTTTGGGGGGTTTTTGACCCTTCTAGAGCCATTGGTGAAGGTCTCTAAGCTGTTTGAATTACCTAAGTGTTAGAATCAAGGGGTCATAAAGAAATTTGTGCTATTATGTGATGTTTTCATGTTATAGTGTACAAAGGTTTGTATATAAGTGAGTTATTCTTGAGATATTATTAAAGGTTGTGATATATTGTATGTTGAAATGTACATTTATGAATGGAAAGTGTGGAAAATAGTTCCAAGGAGGGACTTCTTGTTGATTATATGTCAAGTGTTGTATGTATGAATGTAGGAACTCCGACTTAGGGATTCATTCTGACACTCTCAATAGTCACAATCTCACATAGAGATAGAAAGATATGTGGTGGAGAGTGAGAAATCCTTATCCGTGGATCGATTTAGAGTTAGAGTAGAAAAGGATTAACCTTGTGTGGTAGTCGTGAAAAAGTCGGCAGGATTATCATTACAAATGTAGAACCCACTCAGAGTTCGACATTCATACGATTATCCGAATGAGTCAAGTCTATGATGATTATGATATGTTTATTACATGATTAGGTTATTTGACTTGTAAGTTTGGAATTATGTGTTGAAAGGGTTTTTGTCGCCTAAAATCTCAACAAACCTAAATTCCCCACTAATGTAGTATAGGGGCAACCTAGGGTCTAATCCGTGGACTTGGTACTTATTAAGTTTAGAAATTGTAGAATTGAACCTAATTATTTATTTACTAAAAGCTAGGTGGGGAAAATAAAATGAACTTTAAAAAGGAAATAAAACTAACTAGTAATGAATGTATCCAACTATAGTTAATGAATGAATGAAAACAATAAAAAGAATGCAATGCATGACACATATCCTAATAATGGTATACTAATAAAATTAACAGAAACTATGCTAAAGGAAATCATCCTAATCTAATTTTAAGCATGCAAAACAGAAAAAAGTACAAATCAAACATGAGAAATTAAACTGCATTTTCAGAAGGTGAAGTGACAAGAATTAAGTGCTAAAAAAATAACAACACAAGCCAAAGAAGAAAGTAAAGCACAATCAGATAAAAAAAAATCCTTTAAAGAACTAACAACTATAACTACAAGACATGAAACACAATTACAAAAAGTAAATTTACAAGAAAGAAATGCTAGGAAATGCAAAAATTCATGAGGAAAGAAAGTAGAGGCAGAATCATATTGAAAACTAGAAATGAGAATCACAAAATAAAAAAATTGCAATTCAAATGTCAATATTAGAATGTAAAGACTAAATGTCAACTCTAAACTTGAAATCACATATCAGAACCTAAAATTTCAATCTATATTCAACTATCAAATGCAATAAAACAAAACATCAATGGAATTAACCCTAGATTCAACTAAACATCACAAGAAAGCGAATAAAGGCAGAGAACATAAATCACAATAAAAGAATCAAGCAGAAATGGAAATTTTATTAAAAGAGGAATGAAAATTACAGTAGAAAACACTGTGGAAGCAAAACCGATAAGATCACGGACTGTCACCACCGTGATTACTCGATCAACAGTCCAAGAGTATCGGAATCTACAATACAAGAACGAAACTAGACGAAAATGAAAACCCTAGGGAGCTCCTGTCACCCACTACCGTAAACCTAGGAATGGTGCCTATCACCCACCACCCGTATGTTCTATATTACAAGACCTCCCTTTTATAGGGAGAGTTCAAAGAACAAAAAAAAAAAAAGAAAAAGGGAAAAAGAACTGGTAACTAACTTCATAAGCTTTTCGAGCGTTCTTCAACTAATTCTGCTTCACTCTGCTCTTCAATTGTCACTGGTCCGATCAACATCTTGGGTTGGCCTCCTTTGGGCCTTGGAAGCTTCAGTCATCTTCTTCTAGGCAGGTAATGCTTCTTCTCTGGGTAAGTGGCATGAACCCTAACTTTGGGTGCTTCCTTTCCCTTTTTCCTTTCCCAGGGATGTCTTCCAAAGTTAGGGTTCATGCCACTTACCCAGAGAAGAAGCATTACCTGCCCAGAAGAATATGACTGAAGCTTCCAAGGTCCAAAGGAGGCCAGCCCAAGATGTTGATCAGACCAATGACGATTGAAGAGCAAAGTGAAGCAGAATTAGTTGAAGAACGCTTGAAAAGCTTCCGAAGTTAGTTATCGGTTCTTTTTCCCTTTTTCTTTTGCTGGAATGAAGGAATACTTCTCTTCAAATGAAGTTTTGGGCCAAGACCCTTCTAAGGCAACATATGTAAAACGCCGTCATTGCACTAAAGTTTAGCCCCATTGCAGCAGCTGCCAATGAAACTTACCATTTCACTTAAACCCATTCCAATGCGTTCTCATTAGACAAGCAACCATTCAATCCTCAACAGCAACGGAAGTGATGTGCAAGCGCAAGCGGCCCAAATGCTAAGTACAAGCAGACCCAATTCAGCAAACTCCAAATTCTTTGCAAAGCTTTAGTTTAATCACCAGCCCACCATCATCAACCCAATTCTTATTTTGACCAGACTTTTAATCCCTTTGACCATGGGTTGATCTGCAAAAGGAAAAGAGTTAAGGAGGGGTTAAATAGTAAAACTAAAGAATGAAACCCTATAATAGCAAAAAGAATTTTTCTGAATATTTTTCTAAGAAGTAAGATAACCTATTTATTAAAAACTTATTTTATTTAACTAAAAAGAGAAAATTAACACTATTTCTATCAAAAACCTATTTTTATCCTAATTATTCTAAACTACCTTAATTCTAGAAAATTAAAAGCTAAACTAACCTTAAAGAAGAGTATTAACATAGAAAAATAGGGGAAAATAGAGAGTTAACATTATGTTATTGCTTTAAATATACCATGTTGTTTCCTTTTGCATTAGCTCACCCTTGCTATGTTTGTGTTCTGATTGTTATTTTATGTTGTGTGTTTTCTCTCAATGATGATCATCCAGTGGGTGTGAGTAGAAGATGATGAATTTCCAATAGAGCAGGTGTTAAATGGAGGATCCACCGGTGTTTAGTTTATGTGGACAAGACTTATGTTTTTAGTTTCTATTTTAAGTTTGGATTGTATTAAGTATATTTTTGAGTTATGGTTTGTATAATTATGAGGAAAACTTTTATTCCTCCTTTCATCAATTGTTCATTTGTATCAATGATGTAAGAAATCTATTATAATTTAATACTATAATTATTGGGATGTTACACGAGCCATTCCATTCATTAATTAAACAAATATAACAAAAATTATTAAATGGGTTTTGCAATACACATTAGACTAATATGTCCATACATTAATTAGATTAGTATAACAAAAAACAATAGACAAGTCTAGCAATATACATTAGATGAGTTTGTCCATATACTAATTAGACGAATATAGCAAAAAATTTAGACGAGTCATTTCATTCATTTATTAAACAAATATAACAAAAAGTATCAAATAGGTCTATCAATGTACTGATTAAACAAGTCAAACAATACACATTAAATGAGTTTGTCTATACAATTAGTAGACAAACTTAGCTAAATATATTAAACGAGACATTTCATACATTGATTACATGAATTAGAGGAGTATGTCCAAACACTGATTAGACAAGTCTACCAACAACAAGCAATGGTAAGATGATATATCAATATACATTAGACAAGTTTATCTAAACACAAATTAGACAAGTATATTAATATAATACAAGTCTGTAATACACTTTGATAAGTCTGAACAAACACTTATTAGACAACTTTTTCCATACCATAATTAAACGAGTATAGAAAAAATCATCAGATAATTCAATTCATACATTGATTAGATGAATCTAAGAATACTCATTAAACAAGTTTGTCCATACATTGGTTTGTTAAGTCTATCAACAAACACTAGACCAATTTGTCCATACATTATTAACACGAGTTTAGCAAAATAAATTACACAAGTCTTTTCATACACAGATTAGACAAGTTTAGTAATACAAATTAGACGAGTTTATCAATTCATTGATTAGACGAGTCTTGCAATACACATTAAACAAGTTTTGAACATACACTAATTTGACAAGTCTAGTAGTAGACATTATACGAGTGTGTTCATATACTAACGAGACAAGTCTAGTAATACATATTAGAAGAGTTTGTCAATGCATTGATTAAACGAGTCTAGGAATACAGATTAGACAAGTCTTTTCATACACTTATTAGACAAGTATTGCAAAAAATATCACACGAGTCTAACAAAAATATATTAGACGAGACAATAAATACACTACTTAGAATAGTATAACAAAAATATATTGCATATTTCATTCCATATGTTGATTAAATGAGTTTATAAATACGGTGAATCTATCCACCCACTAATTAAACGAGTCTTGCAAAACATACTAGATATATTTGTTCATATTGATTAAATAATTCTAACAATATACATTAGACAAGTCGATTCTATTCGAAATTTAATTATAAACTTAAAAATATTATTATTTTTTTCTTCAACCTCTAAATATCTTTTAATATAATATATATTTAAATATCTTTTGATATAATATATATTTACCAACATAAAAATACACACATAAAAGAAGCATAAACCTTGCATAGACACGAATTTAAAATTAGTTTATCGTGTAAAAGATATAATTAACTTAATTAAATTTAGATTAAAAAGGGCTTTACATTTCTCCCAACTTACATAGTTCTACTGTATTCATGGAATCTTCTCGGAAGAATATTTAATTAATATTTGTACTATACGGACTAACCGGTCTATACTTCCCGATCGGTCAACCACATAGAAAGTCAATTATGGAAATCCACAACTAGGTAAATCGAGCGGTCACGAACCAACTCTGTGACCATTCGGTCCAAGGATTTCACCTCTTTATTAACAAGATAAAAACATACTTAGATGATATTGGGCCGCAATTGGGTTAGCCTTAATCAAAAGTCTACTTTGAAACCTATAAATACACAGTTAAGATAAAGAGGTATGTGATTATATTTATTGGACATTTAAGACTTATTTGTGATTAAAAACTAACTTGACAGTCAAAGTGCTTTTAACATGTACCCACAACTTGAATTTAGACTTTGCATAAGGAAGAACAAAAAAGACTGAGAAAAAAGTGACATAAAGATAGTATAAGTGACTAGTTTAAAGTGTAAAAGTAAAGTTCTCGACTCCATACCCTGAAACAATATCTTTTTATTTAAATGAACCTTTATTTTGAAAATTAAGTTTTAATTTAAGAAATTAAAATTGAAATATTATGAATATATAATATAAAATAAATCATGAACTCTTTTTATATAACATGTTTTTAATATTTTCTAAAATTCAACATCTATATTGCAAATTTAAACAGTGACTTGAATATGTGAATTTCATCTCTAAGCTAATGTAGTCAATGGTCTAATTTTATAGAAGATACTTTGATATGGTTATCCATTATTAGTAGTTTGATTAAACCAAGAATGCAAACAGCATTAGGCAAGATAGTAGCACTCTCTCCCATGTCAGACAAAATTGATAGAATAACATTAAATTACTTTCATCAAACCAGGGTCAAAACTAACGGCAAGACTCGAAGAAAATTCATACATTTGACTCACTTGAGAAAGAATGAATCTTGCAGAAGAAAAAACTTAAACAATATACTGAGAATAAACAACATTTGGGTCTAGTCAATGGTGACTAGGGTGTTTGCGCGTGATTTTGATTCAGTTATATCAGTAAAAATAAAAATGATAAAGATGAACAATATATAAAAAGAATCACCAATTAATTACTTTTTTAAATTTTGGACGGACTGTGTTAATCCTTTGTATAGATTTGATTCATGTCGTATAGATTAGGAATCACTCTGGAATATAATTTTTTATTAGTTTAGTTTTGAACAACTCTAATGGTGATTATTACCAACTAACTAACTTGTTAACCAGCACTTGTTTTTTCTACGTGCTGACTTTTCAAAGACAATACCATGCAGTCACGGCAAAGACTTTGGAACACCAGTGGTGTGGCATAATTTTTCTTCTTCTGTTTCTTGGCAAAAACTGAATTCTACCATTCTTGCACGCTCATATTTTTTTCCATGATTCTTACGCCATGTTTGGTTGGTCGTGTTGGTTCAGATGCACATATATCATTGTGTTATCATTCGTACGCAGAATAAGGATCCTTGGATCAAAAAGCTCTTTGTGTGTTACCTGAACTACGTATTCTTTCTAAGAATTCAAATCTTGTATTCAGGTAAAAATCAGCTTCTTAGTTCCACTGTTTATCACTTTTTTGTTTAATTATTTTAATTCCTGGCCCTTTATTGAGTAAATTCAGTTTCCTTTTTCTTGCGGGATGTACACCAGTAAAAGTTTCTTCTTTTCTTTTGCAACTGTATTTTGTTGGCATGATGGTTATTCGAATGTTTTGCCTTGAAATATGATAACATGCTTTATTGGTTCTCCATAATTCAGTTTTTTCAAAGAGATCATACCCTTATATGATGTTACATGAATAATCTTATACCAGACATAGTTCCTTTCAAGAGAAATTAGTAGAAACAAGGAACATGAACATATTAATTAATAAATTCAATAAGTTTCCTTAAATCTGGGAGATAAATGGTATTCTACAAGCGCACTCCGCAGACTGCATAATTCAACCATTACAATTTACAAACACTGTTTTTGCATAGCAGTAGTTGGTTTCCTGAATGAATAGCCTTCGAATTAGAACATTTTTATTATCTTTTTTCTTATTTTCCTTTTACAACTTTCTATGGCAACCAACTGCTTGATTTTATTCCCCTTCCTTTTCTTTTTCTGTTTGCGGCAGGAGCATGTTATGGCCACTAGAATCTTAGAAGGCTTGGTGAAAACCAGTGAAATATATTCTCTAATCTTAGATATTCTCGACGGATTCAACGGCTTCAACGACAATGTACAAATGCTCGAGATGAAACTAGAAGAGCTATGCTGCCTGGAACATGACATAAACAGAGAGCTAGAAATTGAAGAGCTAGAGCATGGAAAGAAAAGGAAACGAGAAGTTGAAAATTGGTTGAGAAATGTTAAAAGAAAGAAAACTGAAGTGCATGGCATGGTTCAGGAATTGAGAGATTGTGGAATGTTTAGGCATCTAAAGCTAAATGTACAAGTAAGGAAACTAACAGGACAAGTTACAGATCTCGTGGCGCGTGGTAGGTTCCCTGGAGGTATTGTGGGCAGTGCACAGGAATCAAGAGGATGTGCATTGTTGACAACAGAATTAGCAGGTGCAATGCTTCAGAAAAATGTTCGAAAGATATGGGACTGGTTGATGAACGATGGTGTGTTGATGATTGGTGTGTATGGCATGGGAGGAGTGGGAAAAACAAGTGTGCTAATGCACATACATAATATGCTTTTAACAGCAGTCACCAACTTTGAAAGTGTGTTTTGGGTGACTATCTCAAAGTCATTTAGCATTCACAAATTGCAGTGCGATGTGGCAAAAATAGTTGGGATAGATATTTCCAAAGAAAGTGATGAAAGGAAGAGAGCAGCAAGATTATCACGGGCCTTGGTGAGAAGGAAAAGATGTGTTCTTTTTCTAGATGATGTGTGGAACCATTTTCCTCTAGAGAGGGTGGGAATTCCTGTGAGAGCAGATGGGCTAAAACTGGTTTTGACAAGTCGTTCCTTAGATGTGTGTCGAAGGATGAATTGTAAAAACAGTGTCAAAGTGGAGCCTCTTTCTATGGAAGAAGCATGGACCTTATTTGTAGACAACCTTGGACAACAGACAAATCTTTCTCCAGAAGTAAAACAGGTTGCAAGATCTGTTGCAAAGCAATGTGCTGGTTTACCCCTTGCAATTATTACAATGGCTAGGAGCATGAGGGGAGTGGAAGAGATTTGTGAGTGGCGGCACACACTGGAAGAACTAAGAAACACAGAAGCAAAGCACCAGGAAATGGAAATGGAGGTGCTCCGGGTGTTGAGATTTAGCTATGATCACTTGAATGATAAAATAGTACAGCAGTGCTTCTTATGCTGTGCATTGTATCCTGAAGATTTTGAAATAGACAGGGATGTTTTGATAGAGAGTTTTGTTGATGAGGGGCTGGTGAAAGGAATGAAAAGTTTGGAGGCCATGTTTGATGAAGGGAACACCATAGTGAATAAGCTTGAGAACATTTGTCTTCTGGGGAAAGTGGAAAATTTTGTTGGTGGAAAGAAATGCATGGGGCTACAGGATGCTAGCAGTCATATAGCTATTAGCATGATGAAAAGGGGATGCCAACATGTGGAACCAATGAACAATGTAGAAGGGTATTATGTGGGTAGTCAATTGGTGAAAATGCATGATTTGGTGAGGGCAGTGGCTATTAATGTTATAAAGGAGAACAACAATTTCCTGGTGAAGGCTGGATTGCAATTGACTAAGATTCCTGATGAAGTAGAATGGAGTGAGGACCTAGAGAAGGTTTCCTTGATGTGTAATTGGATACATGAAATTCCAACAGAGATATCACCTAGGTGTCCTAAACTTAGAACCTTGATTTTGAAGCACAATGAATCCTTGACAAGGATCTCTGATTCGTTTTTTGTTCACATGTCTGCTCTTGAAGTTCTTGATTTGTCTTTCACAGATATTGAGGTTTTGCCAAAATCTGTGTCTGACTTGAGTACCCTCACTGCTTTGTTGCTAACATCTTGTAAGCGATTGAAGCACATGCCTTCACTGGCAAAGCTTCAGGCCTTACTAAGGTTGGACCTATCTTTTACTGCAATCACAGAAATGCCTCAAGGTTTGGAAATGTTAGTAAACCTCAAATGGCTTAATCTTTATGCAAAAGACTTGGTGTCATCTGGAAAAGAAGTATCAAAATTGACTAGTCTCCAATTTCTTATTCTCCACTGGTGGTCAAGAAAGATAAAAGTGAAAGTAGAGTATACATCATGCCTGAGAAAGTTGGAAACTTTTGCAGCTAACTTGTACAACATGCAGCATTTCAATTCCTATGTGAAAACAATGCACATATATGGACCTAGAAGTTACCTTCTTCAGTTAGACACTGAAGAGTCTCTTGGTAACTCTCCGTGGTGTTGTTTTGCCGAGGTTTGCTTTAGGAAGGATGTGATAATTTCAAATTGCAAAATCAGAACAGGAGAATCACCCCTTATGCTCCCTTTAGACATTCAACGCTTGAAGGTTGAAAGATGTCATGACATTCGGAGCTTATGTGACGTTATGTCATTGAAAAATGCCACCTCTTTAAAGCGCTGTGAGATTGCAGACTGTGATGGACCAGAGTACATGTTTT
Organism: Vigna radiata var. radiata; assembly: GCF_000741045.1. NCBI lineage: Eukaryota > Viridiplantae > Streptophyta > Magnoliopsida > Fabales > Fabaceae > Vigna > Vigna radiata. Next base: position 631,918 of record NW_014542552.1, on the reverse strand, counting down.
CTTTATCTTGCTCTTCCTCATGTTGCACCTCTCTCCACAGCTTAGAATCATTGGAACTCTATAGCCTAAAAAATTTGCATGGTCTATGTAAGGAAGATGAAGTTGCAGCTCAAACCTTTCCACCAGGAAGAGCTTTTACTTGTCTGAAGTACTTTTTCATCTACCATTGTCCCCTTATCAAGAAGCTTCTCAAACCTAGATTGTTAGCTTATCTACCGAACTTAGAAGAGATAACAGTTCATAACTGCAAATCAATGGAAGAAATAATCTCGGTTGATGGAATAGATTATGAAAGCTTTGGTGGTAAAAAATCTTATGTGACTAACAGAGATACTATTGTAGTAACACATTCAAAGTTAGTGTCATTATCATTAAAGCACCTACCAGAACTCAAGAGCATAAGTAGTGCACAAATGGTGTGCGAGTCTCTCAAAAACTTTAGAATCTTTAAATGTCCAAAACTTGCGAGGTTCCCAGAAACCGCCACCCCAGTTCAGATTTTGTACGATTCTTTCTAACTCTGGCCTTACTCTATATTTATATGTATATATTGGAAGTATGATGACTGGGTTGGGTAACTGAAACGAAATCTAATTGAAAATTTGTTGATTGAGATGTAAATATTCGGAATATGATGACTGTGTATGATGAATTGATTACACTAGCTAATTTCTCAAATCCTTAGAGAGAAGACTTTTAAGACAACTGTAGAGTCGAATGATTATACAGACTCATGTCATCTTATATTGAGTTCCATGTTATTATCACATAGCATAGTTTAGCATCATAGCCATATCTCTGTAAATAAAGTGAAACTAAATTGTTTTTCTTTCATTGATAAGTCTTTAGCTAAGGGAATAACAGATTTTTCCAAATTTTGCTTCTCTATCCAAAACATCCTCTTTTGAATTAAAGACAGCAAACAAGGTGAATTAGATTGGCTGATCTGATTAGATTTTCTTAGTTATTGCCATCCATGGTTTATTTTAAGCAGAAGGCAGTAATTTGACCAAAGTAGCATGAAAATATTGTTTGGTTATTTGGATCCTTTACTTGTTTATATCTTGATAAAAAGGACCCTCTCTGGTGTTGCTTTTTTTTTTTTTTTTTTTTTCTGATTGTTTCCAATTATTTAAGCACAAGCGCGAATCAGAACACAGATCGGGTCAATTCCTCTCTCTAACTTTCCACGATTAGGATACTGATGTTCTATGATTTGCCCTCTATTAAAAATTACAGATCCATATACCCACATAATAAAAAATGGAAACAAAGCATATAGAAGCTGAGAATTAAACCTCGATTCTCATTTAATAGGATATCATATATGTACACCATTTCATAGACAAAATTTTGTTAGAATCAAAGAAAGCATATAATAGGATGACATCAGAAAGGCTACAATGCAGGTGTGGCATTCACTTTCCACTCTAGAACCTTATAGTATTGGGACCCCAACAACCCAAGTCCATGACTTTCCCCATGGATTCCTCGGTCCTATTGACCTTGTTGGCAACAGCAGCAGAAGTTGCAGAGGACAAGCTCTTGGTCTGAGTGAATGATCCGATGTTGGTCTTGGCATGCTGCTGGAGTGATCTCAAGGCATAATTCCACCTGCACACCCCCAGTTGATCCTTCAAGGCCTCCACTGCCCCAATGCTGGATGCAACAATCCAAGCTCTGGTTGCTGCACTCATGATAACTGCTATGGCTTTTTGATGAAAAATTGGTATGTATTGTTTTGATGCGTTGATCGAGTGATTTGTTTGTTTCTATATATATGTGGGTGATTGAGTGATTTTCAGGAAGGCGGTTAATGCCAAACCACAGGCTTAATCGGGGTGGAAGGAATTTAAGAAAAGCAAAACCAGGGGCGTTGTTGTGCCCCCTGTTTTCAGCTGAATCCTGCCGCTTTAAAAAATCCACACGTTGTCTTGTCTCCTAAAAGATTCATGGTACGCGCTGTTTGTCTTAAATAACAATAAAAATATGAAACGCTTATTCATAAGTTACATCACGCAACGTACGGGAAAGAATCCGTGGTTCCACCCTTTCTTCGATTCTTTCGAAGAAAGTAGACGTCAAAAGAAGAAATATATATATATATATATATATATATATATATATATATATATATATATATATATATATATATTTCTGTCAATCAATATACTTTAAGTTATTTATAATGTTTTAATTGAGTTTCTTACATTTATGAATTATTTTCATTTGGATCTTTCCGGCACTTTCAGTAAAAGAATGTAAGAACTTAGTATTGATAATCTTGGAACTTATGGCATAATTATTTTTTTTACTTTTGTTATAAAAAATATTTTTAATTGTACTTGTGTGTTAAACTCTGTAATTTAAGTAAAAAAATATTACTATTTTTTTACGATTTATATCATTATATAGTTGTATATTTTGAAATGAAATAGCAATTTACACAACACTTCACTTAACAATCGAAGGACATAATACATCATAAATAAAATATATTTTTAGTTTTTATAATATAAAACTGTTTTCATTTTCTTTTTCTTTTTCAAAAGATATATTCTACAGAAAAAGAAATTATTTTAGTTTTCTTAATCTTCTAGAATTGTTGCCACCATTCTTTATTAAAAAAATTATTTTGTATTTTCATTAAATATATAAAAATATATTTTCAGTCTCTATAAAATTATAAAATTTCACGATGTCTTATTATCGATCTTACTAATGTAATCATAATATATATAATTTAAATACATATCTCTAAAAGAAATATAATTGTATTTTATTTTAATTCATACAATAGTATATTCATTTTGAATAAGTTTTTACAAAAGACATTTAACAGGGACTAATAATTAAAAAAGAATATAACTATTAATACAAACATTAATAAGCTAAATACTTTACAAGCAATATCATAAAACAATAAGGACAAATTTTAAAAACAAATTACAAGAAAAATAAAGTTAAGAAAATTTTCAGTGTAAAATTACATTTTGAATTTTAAAATATATTTTTATTTTATAAATATTCAATTGTCTCTTCAATGCACTATATGGACATTTATAATAACATATGTTATGTAACAATAGAAGGTGTCTTTATGAGATAGTAAGAAGGTAGATGATGATGTCAATGACAGATTAAGTTGGTGTCTATTGGGAAATATTTCTGGGTAAACTACAAAAAAAGTTACAAACTTTAACACGAATCCAGAATCCTCTAGCCATAGGGTAGTAGAAAATACAGCTAATTTTTTCTTGGTATCCATTTTAGTAGCTAAGATTGGATGAATGAGGTAAGTAGTTTTTGCAGAGGAGAAGAAGAAGGTTGAAAGTAGATACAGAATGATGCATAAAGGGATTGAATTATGCAGATCTAGAATCTGGTAGTAGTGGGACCCCAGCAATTGAATTCCATGACTTTGTTCATGGAGTCTTCTTTGGTTCTCTTGATCTTACAGGGGACTGAAGTAGAAGATGCAGCAGAGGAGAATTTCGTGGCTTTACCATAGGATCTGATATTGTTCTTGGCATGTTGGTGCAATGACCTGAGAGCAAAGTTCCATCTGCAAACACCAAGTTGATCTTTCAAGGCTTCAACTGCTCCAATGCTTGAAGCCACCACCCATGCTTTGGTTGATGCACTCATGGTTATTCTTGATTGGAACGAGACAACCTGAAATTGGTTTGGTTTGGTTTTTTGTTTGTTGAACTTGAACCTCGTATGAGAAGAGAAGGATCCTTAAATATATCTATGAAACCACAGGTGAAACCCAAAACAAGGTGCGCTCCAAGTGTTTTGCACCAAGTCTTGGAAACTCGGTCAGTGAATGTGTTTCGATACCAAATTTTGTACTGTAGTGAATTTCGCCCTAGGATTCTTCACACCAACCTTTTTTTTAAATGTTTTTTTAACAATTTTTTATAATTATTTATTTATGTTATAACTTGTTATTGATTGATTTCAAAGACCAATAAAATAATGATAAATAATCTCAAAATGTTTTAAAAAAAAAATTATTAACATGGCTTGATTTCTTTTTCTATTATTTATTAATCAGTTTCTCATCTTATTTTTAGGGCTATATAGTTTCCACATTTGGTATTTACTTCATTTCCATAATAAAATGACAAATTATGTAATAATTTCATTCCAATTTTATTTAGTTTCTATTCGTATAGAAAAAGCCTTACGGAGAAAGGCAAAAGCAACTTTTGCAATTTATGCAAATTGGAAATTAGACTCGATTATAGATTTAATTAAATTAATTTGGTCCCTTTATTTTGTAGAATAATTAAGTGTCAATTGTTAAAATAACTTAATTAAATATTAATTCGTAATATTTTAATTTTTTTTTTAATTTTACCTTTTTAGCTTTTATCATGTGTTTATTGTTAGGTGATACGATAGTATTATGTGTTAGGTGATAAAATGGATTGTGATTCATATACCAATTTGTCAAAACGAGAGAACATTGAATTGAAATCGTAATATTTTAAATTTTTTTATTTTTTATTTTTTAATATTAAAAATTAAAATTAAAACAATTTAAAAGATTAAATTTTTATATTATATTTTTGTAATATTTAAATATAAAATATTTGTTTAATTTAATTCATTAACATTTATAAACTAAATTTTAACCATTAATTATAATAAAAAATTTAACATATAAATGTAATAACTATTTTAATTTATCTAATTAAAATTATTAATTAATTAATTAAAAATTTAAAATGAATATTTATATTAATTAAATATGTTTTTAATATTTTATTTATAAATATATACATAAACAAATTTTAAAAATAAAAGATCTAAAATATTAAAAAATTGAAGAAAAAGAAAAAAAAGTAATGAATAGAACGAATTATTAATCTATTTTTAAGTTGCGAACTGGTTTGAGTTAAACTAAAATAGATTATATTGACTTATTTTGTCATCTTAACCCATATGACCATGACCTGTTAGTGTTTGTGTCACTTGTTTACTATTTAGTTCTAATAATTATATTTAAAACAATCAAATTTTAGTCATAATTATATTTAAAACAATCAAATTTTAGTCCAATCCTCTGATTTTTATTTTTATATTTGGCTTAATACCTCCACTGGTAATCTATTTTGTCAATTAATCTCATTTTGGTCCTCAAGTTTGCAATAGTCTCAATTTAATCACAATTTTTGGAAAAATGCACACATTGTATCTCATTCGTTAAGTGGTAGCAGACGGCGTTAAGTGTTGATGAGTTGTAATTTTTGTTTTTACCACGTGTCAATGTGAAATAAAATATAATGCCTTTCGAGGATGACGAAGCCCTAAGATTTAAGGGAATCCCCTCTCATCCTTACTTAATTGTCGAGTTAGGGAAGAAGAGGTCTTTCATTCATCTTGGGTAAGAAGAGCTGTAGTCAAGCATTGTGTTCTTGAGGTGCTCCTAAGGATATGTCTCGTTCATCAACCTCTTGTAAATGTTTGGGTTCGTCCATGCAACACAGTACTGGGAGTGTGAAGAGGTTGGGTGCAAAACCAACATGCTTTTGTGGTCAGAATGCAGTGTTTCGAATTGCCAGAACACCTAAGAACAAGGGGAAAAAAATTTTGGGGGTGCCCTAACTTTTGGGGTTGCCCTAAATTTTGGATTTTGACGGAGGACTTTGTGTTGTTCTTGAATAGGGTGGGAGTGACGAATTGGTTGGGTGCAACTTCTTTGAGTGGTGCTTTGAAGAAGGAAATGAAGGAGTGGTAGAAGAAAGGAGTGCTACTGCACGAGGTGAAGAAGGGGGTTTGATGAGTATGGAAGAAAGTTATCGTGAAAAGATGAGAATGGCTTCTATGGAGAAAACCTTACTTAGGTTGGAAAAGTGGTTTAAAATCTTAGTGGGGATGTTGTTTGTGAACTTTATTTTCAATGTAATTTTAGTGTCACTGTTGCTGAAAGTTGGGTGAAACTTGTATTAGTGGGGATGTTTTGATTTCAGTGGTTTTTGATTTCAGTAATGTGGTATGAAGCTTTTCATGGCTTATGTTGTATGCATCATGGCTTATATCAGAAATAAAATGGCGATTTGAATGGCCAATTTGCAGAAAAGTGTTCTAAATCAAAATTTGATGTTTGGAGCAAGTTTTCTTTATGAAACATGACTTGTACAAGCTACCAGCAAAGGCTAAATTGTATGAAATCAAAATATCAGTGGTACAGTTGCTCTTTAACACCAATTTTAAGCCAATTTAGCAACCAATTTTCATCAGAGGAATGAAACTGAACTTAAATCAAAATTTTATGTTTGGAGCAACTTTTATTTATGAAACCTGACTTGTACAAGCTACCACCAAAGGCTAAATAGTATTTTATCAAAATATGAGTGGTACAGTTGCTCTTTAACACCAATTTTAAGCCAATTTAGCAACCAATTTTCATCAGAGGAATGAAACTGAACTTAAATCAAAATTTTATGTTTGGAGCAACTTTTATTTATGAAACCTGACTTGTACAAGCTACCACCAAAGGCTAAATAGTATTTTATCAAAATATGAGTGGTACAGTTGCTCTTTAGCAGCAATTTTAAGCCAATTTATTAAACTGAATTGTTATTAATGTACCAGCAAACTGAACTGTTATTAGGGCTAAACTGTAATCAATCTTCATAGCTACCAAAATGACATGGTGAACACAAATGATATCCAATAAATATCGAAATTGATATCCAATTCATATCCAAACTGATATCCCATATATATGACAAATTACATCATAAGCAAGGTAAAATCAATGTTGTCATCAATATTACATCCAAAATGATATCCAAAGATAATTAAATCCAAGTATGATTACATCCAAAATGATATCTTAATATCATTACATCCAAAATGATAAGATGATTACATCCAAAATATTAGAGTTCAAAATATAAAGAAGGTCAACAACACTTTCATCCTAATAGCAGTCATCATTCATCATTCACAATGGGGTATGGTTGTTGAGGAGGACTACTTTCAGTACTAATCACAATGGATTCTTAGGTAAGTGGAACATCTGTTGGTGGACCTTGGGTGCCTTGTGTTTGTTCAGAAGCAGATTGGGCAGTAGGTCTTTGTGGACAACCTTTCTTGTTGTGACCAAGCTCGTTACATATACCACATTTTTTTCTCTGTCCATCCTTTCTTAACTCACTATCATTCTTCTTCAACTCTCACTCCTCCAATCTTCGTTTCTTTTTAGGCCTTCTTGGCATTGTCTTCTTCTTTGGTTGTAATATATTTGAATAGGGTGTAACCTCCCAGATATGTTGACCATTGACAGGGTAAATTTTGGTGTTGTAAGTCTCTTCATAAGTGGACTTTCTAAACCAGTGGCTTATGAAATCTTCTGCATTGATGTTCAGAAATTTCATTGATGTTATGACATGCGTACAAGGAATGTCAGTAATTGCCCATTTTCTACATGTGTAGTTGTCAACACCCAATTTCGTCCGGGTGACTAAATAATAGGACTTGTTTTTATTTTTTTTCTTATTTTATTTTTCATTTTGTTATGTTTAATTTTTATTTTACTATTTAGTATTTCATTTAACTTTTTTTATTATTATTTAATTTGATTTTATTTTTTATATTCATTTTGAAAAAAAAAGGACAAAAAAAAGAAAAGAAAAACAAAAGAATTTTAAAAGAAAAAAAAAAGGAAAAAGAAAAGAAAGAAAATGAAAAACGAAAAAAGAGAAATAAGAAAAAAAGAAGAAGAGGAAAAAGAGATAAAAAAAAGAAAAAAAGAGAACAATAATAAAAGAGAAAAGAAAAAAAAACAAAAGAAGAAAAAGAGAAAAAGAAAAACAAAAGGAAGAAAAGAAAAAAATAATAAAATAAAAAAAAAAAAGAGAAAAAAGAAAAGCAAAAAATAAAAGAAACGAAAAAAAGAAGAAAAAAAAAATGAAAAAGAAAAACAAAAGGAAATAAGGAAGAAAAAAAAAAGAAAAAAAAGGGGTGCACGTGAATAAAATGGGAGAGGTGCTCCACGTGATTTTTTTGAAAAATGGTGTAGCAGACCCATAAACAATTAATATTAATGCATGACAGATCACTTTGGAATATTTTCGAAATTTTGTTTTATTTGGTAATAATTCGAATCAACATTATGACAATCATTACAAGAAATAATTAAAAATAATATATTGATTCAATTTCTTCCTAAAAAGAAAAAATGATTTTTAATTTGATTTATTTTTCTTCAATCAAGACCATTTATTTCCCTATTTTGCTATTTGACAATTAATTTGTCATTAAGGCAAGATCACAATAATATTACAAATGTGTGTATATAAATATGCATATTGTAAACAAGAAAAATAAAGAGAGAATTGAACTTCGGAAAAAGAGCATAAGAAAATAGAAAGAAAAGAGGAAAAAAAATCGAATTTCGAAAAAAGAACCTAAGAGAACAAAGAAAAAAGAGAAGAGGCGAAAGAAACCTATGTAGGCTTGAGTTAAATATTCCGTGAAATACCCCGGTTTTTCACCTGCACCCTTTTCTCTTCGATTTTATTTTCTGCAACCTTATTTTTATTTTCTAAATTATAATGTTTGTTTTCCTATTATTGTCTTCACGTACCCTATAATTATTAACCCCACATCCCTATGTCTCGTGCTTTGTTTTTTTTTTTTCTATTTTTATGTTATTTTATTTTATTTTTTTTTTGCTTGTTTTTGTTTGTTACATATTGATCACCGCATACACGTTTTTAATTCTCACTGCATACGTTTTTGTTATTTCTTCACTGTACCAATTATCTTATTATTATGCGTTAATTTTATTGTATATTTTAAACTTTTACTTACCCTTTTTTATGTTATAAAAATCACAAAAAAATATAGTTTTAATTTGTTTTCTATTTTATGCATTTTTTCTCTTTATGTAAATATCATTATTACGTTATCGTTTTATTTTAAATACTTAGGGCCAATATAATTTTTATTAAATCCTATGTAAATATAATTATTATTCTTATAATTTTCTATAGTAAAAATTACAAAAATGAAAGATAAAAATATAAAAATTAAAAAATAAAAATATCCAAAAATGTTTTAAAGGTTTAAGCGTGTGTGATCGCTCGCATCGTCCTCGTGTTAAGACTTTTTCTTCCTTTATAAAAATTAAAAAAATATGTTTTAAAGGTTTAAGCACGTGTATGATCGCATGCATCGTCCTCGTGCTAAGACCTTTCCTCCTTTGATAAAAATTAAAAAATATGTTTTAAAGGTTTAAGCACATGTGTGATCACACACATCGTCCTTGTGCTAAGACCTTTTCTTCCTTTATACAAATTAAAAAAAATATGTTTTAAAGGTTTAAGCATGTGTGTGATCGCAGGCATCATCGTCGTGCTAAGACCTTTCCACCTTTTATAAAAATTAAATAATATGTTTTAAAGGTTTAAGCACGTGTGTAATCGCTCGCATCGTCCTCGTGCTAAGACCTTTCCTCCTTTTATAAAAATGAAAAAAATATATGTTTTAAAGGCTTAAGCACGTGTGTGATCGCAGACATCGTCCTCGTGTTAAGACCTTTTCTCCTTTTATAAAAATTAAAAAAAATATAAGTTTTAAAGGTTTAAGCACGTGTGTGATCGCACGCATCGTCCTCATGCTGAGACCTTTTCTTTTTTCTCACGTAAAAAAAATACCAAAAATATAAAACATTCACATTTTCAAACAACAAACAACTTTTCAGCCAGAACTACATAACTCTGATTTCTTATTTTGAGAATACGTAGGAGCAAGGTCAATCCTTGTCGGGCACAAAAAAATAAAAAAATATATTTTGTTCCTTTAAAATTTTTCTTTTTGGGATAGTTAAACATTTTGCAAACCACATCTTTATTCGCGTATTTAATTAAAGGTACTGTCTTCGGGCATGCGTTGTAGGGTGCTAATACCTTCCTTACACGTAACCGACTCCCGAACCCAATCTTTGGTTTTCGTGGACCGTGCTTTATCATTTTATGGTTTTTCTATAGTTTTCCAGAATAAACTATGGTGGCGACTCCAAAAAACATTTTCAAAACCCGTTTTCTTTTTTGGATCGTCGTCCCGTCACGATTCCGGTTGCGACAACAGTCCATGGTGTCCACATTGACAACAAATTGGTGGCCAAATTCTGAAATATGTATAATTTCAAATAATTTCTCTCTGGACCACCTGTATGTAACACAGAATGTACATCACAGAACTTAGAACAAATCAAGATAAATGGCTAAAATCATGTAGTGAGACAGTTTATAAAACTAACCTTGGTAACCAATATCTTCGTAACGAAGAATCCTTCTAAAATCTGTTCCAAACCTTAGGGCAGATTGAAGCATGATACTGTGTCATCTTTGTCCTGTTGGCAGCCCATCTCTTCATAATGTATACCCTAATGTCTTCTAACATGTTATTAATAGACTTAGACCTACTATCTACTAGCACACTATTAAAGGCTTCAGACATGTTGTTGACAAGAGTGTCACATTATGATCTAGGGGTGAATTTAGATCGTGACCAAAGCCTGTCATAAAATTAAGAAATAAAATAAAATTAAGTTCTGAATTATACAAAAATGAACTATGACTATAACAAATAAAATTAAGAATTCGGAAACATACCTAGGTGGAATGGAAAGCAAGTATTTAAAAGCCTAAACATTGATGGCTTTAATATTCCTCATCTTAGCTTCTTATTGTTGTGGATGTGTGGCTATTGCTGCCCTCCACATGAGAAGTTTAAGGTTTTTTCCTGGAAATGTTTTTCTAAAATTTGAATAGAAATGCCTAACACAAAACCTTTGTTCTACCCCTGGTAGAAGATCTTGAAAAGCTGCCAAAAGACCCTGTCATGTTCAACATATTGAGTTACATATTGTGTAATGAAGATATTAATTTAAATGTACAAGAAATTGATCATTCACTGACCTTTTGTTGGTCTGAAATAAATGTAATTCCTGCACACACATCTTTCCCACCAAGGTCCTCAATTAGCAGCTCCAAGAACCAAGTCCAACTCTCTTTGTTTTCAACCTCAACCACA
>NW_014542552.1:606676-620470 GCF_000741045.1 Vigna radiata var. radiata | reverse complement strand
CACTTAGAAGTCATCAACTTGACATTGAAATCCCTACTACAGCTGTGAGTATCAACCACTTTTCTAAGTTGCCATGCATTGACATCAATCCTAAAGGCACAATAGGCATACCAATTACATTTTCCTTTTCCACCCAAGCACTTCAACAAATCCTTTTCTTGTCATTCTTTATAATTTTCAGGTTTCTTCCATTACTAAGTGCATAAGTCCGAATAACATCCATGAATTCGTTTTTCTCAGCGAAAAAGGTTCCTACCTCCCATTTATAACCATCCAAACTTCTTGGCATACTAAAAGTTGGAAACGTTGTCTTACTCTTACTGGACCCACCATCCTCCTTACCCTCACTGTCCTCTACATCACTGATAAGCTCCTCTGACAGCCACTCATTGTCAGATAACCCACAGACAGCATGCATATTGTTCTCATTATCAGAAGACTCAAGCACTCGACTGGAATGTTCTTCTCTAACATTTCCTTTAGAGTACCCAATGTCACACTGCACGCTGACATCATGTAGATCTTCCTTCTCACTCTCTGCCTCACTCTCATTCTCATGTAACTCGTCACCCTCACTGTCCTCTACATCATCATCCTCTCCTAAATCTTCTACCTCAAAATCATCAACCTCATGCACCTCAAGTTCCTCTACATGATGGACCTCACACTGGACCTCACCCTGGACCTTACCATCCTGAACCTCATCCACATCAGCATCCTCAACCTGGACCTCAACATCCTCAACCTGGACATCAGCAACCTCAACCTGGACCTCAACATCCTCAACCTGGACCTCAGCAGCCTCAACCTGGACCTCACCACCCTCAACTTGGACCTCAACACCCTCAACCTGGACCTAACCACCCAACATGCAAAATGGGACCACAAATCATCATCACGACTTACAAACACAGAAAACCCCAAATATCGCACATGCTCATAAAAGGTAAAGGACAACGAAAACGACATACCTTACCTCTATTAGCATCACCAGTAGCCTGGATTGTCCTCGTCTTCTCCAACAATGAAATGGGTGATTGTCTTTGGCTTCCTCTCGCAACCCCTTGAAGAAATCCCCAACCTCAATTTTGAATCCCTAATTCCCAATTTTTAGAGGTCTGATTATGATATATCCCTAAATCCCAATTTCTTAAGCCACGTAGAAAAAAATAACACCTCACCACATTCTCACTCCAACACGTGGACAACATGTGGACAACACTTAACGTCGTCTGCTACCACTTAACGGATGGGATACAATGTGTGCAATTTTTCAAAAATTGTGACTAAATTGAGACTGTTGCAAACTTGAGATCAAAATGAGATTAGTTGACAAAACAGAAGACCAATGGAGGTATTAAACCTTTATATTTTAGTTAGTTAACTTGTTTTTTAATATTTAGTACTTTAAATGAGCATGTTAAAGACTTACATTGAAACAAAATTAAAGGAATAAAACGTAGTAGAAAAAAAAAAGAATATTACAGTTTAGTAGGAAGATAATATTGATTTCTAAATAAGATGAAGAATATACTATAGTTATTCTTCTGGTTTTGAGTGCAGCTAAACGTTAAGCTCAAAATCCTTATGTTACCGTTTCGCTTGTATTTGAGCTGAAAACCTTTGGCAGAGTCAAAAATGGAGGAAATTAGAAAACAGGGAAAACGAAAAACGAACATTAGAAAACTCAAATTTCTGAGATTTCCTTAGCAATTAATCATTTAACATATTAAAAATTTAAATAAAATTTTCAAAAATAACAATTTAATATTTGGATCTTCAAATTTAGGAACAAAACTTATCTTTTAATACCGCAAGTATATAAACTTCTGTTGATTTAACTAATAAAGAGACACTTTTAAATAAAATTAAGTTTAAGTCTTGTAGATAAAAAATAAATAGTTATAAACTTTAATTCTTTTAAAAATTATCATAAACTCACCCAACCATTATTAGTTGTGATTTTTAATCATATATATATATATATATATATATATATATATATATTTTATAAATAATAAAATTGACCCATATTTGGAAAAGTTAATCAAGGTCAACACAAAATACGTCCCACTTGACCTCGATCTAGAAATATTTGGTATAGGGTCAATATAAAATGTATATATGTGTGTGAAAAAAAAATTAAATATTTTTTAAATTATTAAAATTTAAATATTAAATAAATAAATAAATATTTATGAGTTGGAGCATAAAGAAGATTCAGGTGGCTTGGTTCATCCCACGGATTTGGATCATAAGTGCCGACAGAACAAAAACAACAAATCGAACTAGTTGTTTTCCTAAACAGCCTTTGCAAAGTGCCGTTATTCTCTACTTTCTCAAAAGAACGTAATATTTCGAACTGACATAAATAAATATGCGGCGCCGTCTGTATATTAACATAATTTAGAAAATAGATAATTCTAAAAAATAATTTCAAAATTAAAAAAAAATATATGTTTACATTGTTTTAAGTGAAGAAATTAAATAGTTATCATATTTGATAAACAATTTACACAGCTATATTTAGAAATCATATATAGGTAAGGTTAGAATTGTCAAATAAAAGATAACAGTGAAGGTGATAAACTCAATTTTATAAATAGAGTAGGTTTTATAAAATTTATTTAGTGTTTTTGATAAAAAAAAATATTTGTTCAAAAAACTCTCATAAAGCATGAATTTGAGACACTGAAATTAAGCACTATATTTGAAATTAATGTTTGGTATAAGAAGAAAAGAAATACAAGAACTTGTTGTGAGAATCGGATTCAAAGGCTAGTTCGACTGATCTCTCTAATCATTACTAATTAATTTGAATAACTTTCGTATTAATGCCACTTCATATATTATATTATTATATTAAAGAAGTTTAAATAATAATACTAATATGCTATTAAAACTAATTTTAATTTTGTCTAAATTTTTTAATCTTAAAGTCATTTATTTACCGTTAATTCATCTGACTTTAAAATCTAAAGAAATAGCATGTATTAAAAGGATGTCTTCAACTAACTTCGTATGTAGAAAAATGGTTTTTGAATTTCAATAGAAAACTATTCATGCAATAATTTAACTTTCCTGTTTTAATATATATATATGACTGAAAAATTTAAATATATTTTATTTTAATGAGATTGACTTATTTTAATAATAATGGTTTCGTAATATAAACAAAGTTTATATAGTGTTTTATTATCTAAAACATAAATTATCTCTCTAAAAGACTCTTTTTCTTGAATTCTTTACTTTCTCTTAAAGAGTTTTAATTCCTAAGTCATCTTTTTGACGATCAGAAGACACCTAAACGACCACAACAACGAAGTCTACGTTTCTAACCAATCAGTTTTTGGTTTAGAGTAAGTAAATTTCTATCCCTATTCCTTTAATTTTTTTTGCCTATGATCATGTTAGGAAAACCTCTTTACATGTGTTCTTGGTGTTCTTTTCCTAGTTTTTTTGTCAATTTCTGGTCCTAAGGACAATTTTTTTATCATAATTTGATGATTTATAAGTGTTTCTAGAGTTCTTTGTGCGGGAAGTAAATGGAGTGCGTTCTACAAACTATATAGCTTCGATGTAAGATAAGGGAAGCTAGATATTGAACTTTAATTTATGTTCATTGTATAGGTTTGGTACTTGCTAGTATGTTAAATTAACTTAAATTACAAATTTTGATGTTGTGTGAATGATTGTTCATTTAAACGAGTATATATGTCCTTGTTTGAGAATTTGTTTATGATGAAATATGTTGGGATGTTATTATGATGATGAATTTCATGTTATGAAGTTGTTTTGATGGTTGAAATTGACTTGATTTAGGCTAGTTTTAGGGGTTTTGACAAGTGAGATTCTAAAAATTAGAAGGTCTGGGCTAAATGGGATGGTTTGGGGTCAGTTATAGAGTCATTTAAGACTTGTTCATACCTTTAGTTTGTAGAGTTTTGAGTTAGAAAGTGTAGATTTAAGTTTGGGTACTTTTGGGGTTGTCATATGGGTTTAATGTACCTAGTTCAGTTTTAATGATCAAAGAGATACTTTGCTTTACTTATAAACTTGTTTTCATATCAATTCTAGTGTGTAATAAACCCTTTTTGATCAATTGGGTAAGTCTTAGGTGCATCAAAGTTCATAAACTCAATGTGTTGTCAACTGATATGGTGTTGAGGGGTAGTTTTCTGGCGTTGAGCGCCATATTGATGATTTAATATGTGTTTGGTATAATATATGAAAGGTTTGAATGAGTTATGGATGAGTTTATGATTGATGTAAAGTGTGGTTTGAAAAGGGATTCCAAGGAGAAAATTCCCATTGGTAGTTTCATGGGTTGTTGTTACGAATATAAGAAACTCAGTTTTGATGGGTTATCCTAACACTCTAATGACTATCCATTCTCAAATAGAGAGCGATATGAGTCATGTGGTAAAAGTAGCAGGATGTCTTAGCCTAGGTGCTTCTATATGGCCTAAGACACGGTACAAACTAACGTTGAATGGTAGCTTTGATGGTGATCAGTTGTTCCACAACAAAAGTGCATAACCCACTATGGTCCTAACCTGGGGGCCTTTCTCCATCTCACAAAGGACATGTTAAAGGACTAACCTTGTGTGATAGCTTTGATGGTCAAGTCTAAGTCTATTGTATGTTTAGGATGGATGATCATATTGTGTGAAGTGTAAAACATGTTGTAATTCTATTTTATTTTGATAAATTGTTTTACCACAAACTTACCCTTGCTTTTATGTTATCTGTCTATGTTTTTCTTTTATGTTGTTTGTCGATGATCACCTAAATGGTGTGAGCTTAAGAGATATTATTTTTCAACTGTTCCAGCGAGAAATAAAGGTGAAGCTGACAAGTTGTTAGATAGATCTACAATGATATATCTCTTGTATTCTTGAAGGTTTATTTCCATATATTAATTCTATTATCATATATGTATTATTTTAAAAATTTATTTGAAAAAAATTTAATAGTTGTATGCATAAGGATATTTTTAAAATATCATTTACGAAAAAATAAAAGCAGTGCCTCTGCAACTGGTAGAAAACGATAAATAGGCTCAGAATTCGTTAGATCCTAATGCTTTGGTCCATTTCTTACAAGCCCAAATTTGCTGGACCTGGACCGAACAGAATTACTTTATGGTACTACCTAAATTGGTCTAAACCCAATATATATATAGTTATTAATAATATTTCGTACATGATCATTGTTATAAATTTTAAAATTTTAAAAAAAAAATTAACAAATTTTATTTCTACATGTTAGATATATTATCTTTATTTTATATTTATCTTTTATCTTTATTATCTTTTATTTAGTTTGTTATTATTTCTTATTTGTATTTTGAGCTTATCTTATATTTCTTCTATTATAAATAGAGAACCTTATGTGTGTATTTAACACAAGAGAGATTAATCCCAAATATAGTTTTTCATTATATTCAACATGGTATCAGAGCTATGGTTAGAGCCTATCCTAGCGAGTTCTAAGTGGGCATTTCTATTTCCACCCATTGTCGGGCCGTAATTGGACCACCCAATTTCTACTATCACGCAAGAGATGTTTATACCTCGGCGTGAAGGGGGTGTGTTGGAAGTCCCACATCGATTAGAGATAAGGCCAATTTATAATATATAAGTAAGGTGCAAACATCACCTTACAAACCGGTTTTGTGGGGTTGAGTTAGGCTTAAACCTACTTTCTAATATGGTATTAGAGCATAAGGTTCTTTGTTTGTTGGTCTTGCCCAGTACAATCAGCGTTGCTGTTAGAGTTGTCGTCGCCGACGTTAGTGTCGTTGTCTCCATCGTCGACCACCTTCATTAGGCTCACCACGACCTGGCTGTGTTGATTAGGCCTCTTTTGAGTTCTAAGTTTTGTACTCTCTTGTTCATGACTTCTAACCCATCTATATATGCTAACTATGTCAATGTGCATTTATCTATTGATAAGTTAGATGGTACTAACTATGCGACTTGGGCATCAGACGTTAAACTTTGGCTTAAGAGTCAAGGGTATCTTGATCATATTACTCAAAGTGTGACAACTATTGATTCCGCTGCAGTTACCCATTAGTTGAAAGTTGATGCTCAGTTATGCTTTGTTCTCAAGGGTGTTAAGAAACAGGTAAGCTTCTTTTTACACCGAGACGGGGGGGGGGGGGTTGAATTGGTGTTAATTCAAAATTAAAATATTTTTGCAATCTTGATATGAAAAATTCAAAGCTTTTGATCTTTCCTTGAAATGCAAGTAGTTGAAAATTTAATGCAGCGGAAAAACGCAATAGACTTCCTAGCAGATATCGATTGGAAAATAAAGAGTGCATGGATGAGAAAATTCAAACACTGTGTTTATACTGGTTTGGCCAACAATGCCTACATCTAGTGTCCTTCCAAACCAGGAAGCAAATGCACTATAATGGTTGCGGTTTTTACAACAAGAAATTTATAGAAGCACCACGCAAAAATATAAATCTCATCTCTAACCCAAAACCAAATATAGCTGCACACACAAAACCAGAATTGCAGTAAGAATCCCCTCTTCTGCAATCTGCACCCACGTCGAACAATCCTCAACGTGTCACCAACACTCTTCATAGAATGTCAAGCCTATCACAACTCACTTCACAGGTTGCCAAGCCTTCAGTCAAAAACCAGCAGTCTTCACAGGATGCCAAGCCTATGAAGATCAACCAGAAGCACCTCCTCTGTGAAAATATTGATCAAACAGTAAGAGCAAATGACTTCTCCTTCTGAATTCTCTCAAGCAAGATCACCACCGTCTTCTTGGAGAATTCTTGGAGCTTCTAACGAATTCAATCTGAAACAGGAAAATGAAAATGTTAAATAACAAAAGTCTCAGAACAATTCGCGTTCTGTCTATTTATAGTTTTCTATTTCATCAGATTGATTCTCAATCGAATAGCCTACTAATACAGTCGACTGTATTAAAACAGTTATAACAAACAATCAACATAAAGGCTTCTCAGTCAACAAAATCAAGACACATTTATTACAGTTGACCAGGTCATACAGTTTTAACTAACTTTTGAAAATATAGCCGTTGGAGCTTGTAGGCTTAACAAAATTTCAAACAGAACAATAACACAGTCGAATATGCATTCCACAATGTCGACTGACACATGAAAAATCATTTTGAAATTCTTTTCAACTCAAAATCTCAGACAACACATGTTCACAAAATCTGTGGATAGATTTTACCATTGTTGAATACATTAAGAGTGTATTCGACTGGACTAGAACCTTGTCACAACACATATAAGTTCAAAAGGTGCTTGTGATCTTTTCTTTAAAAAATGTGTAATAATAAAAAACATTTTATCTCACATTTCAATACAAACATGTTCCACAAATATAACCCTCAATCAAACATAGGAACATACAATGTAATTCAACAAAACATGTTCAACAGAAATGACAAACATTACAGAGTAAGAACATGTAATACTAGAAGTTTCAGCACTCAGCACTAGTTTCAGCACTCAACGCCAGTTTCAGCGCCACAAATATAACCCTCAATCTTGTTTTTATTTTATACTTTTATAAAAGTGCTTTTTAGGGTTTTTGTTTCTTGTGTATGCAGGAGGCAATTCACACTAGAAGCAAGAAAAATCAACCTCTTCTCGAAGGATTGAGTGAAAAGAGGGGGAAGAAAGTCAAAAGACCATATAGAGAACTATTCCCCTCTCCTGAAAGACTCTTGCAACCCTCACCAGAGGCATATACTCAGAATACAGAAGAAATGGTAGAAGGAGCTCCTAGACGCACTTTGGCAGACACATCTAATGTGGTTGGCCCTCAATATTTTACTAGTATTGCTATGCCGAGGGACAACACATTGAGCATGGTGATGAATCCTGCGTTGATACACCTGGTGCAAACCAACCAGTTTAATGGACTGTCACATGAAAGTCCATATGATCATCTCACGACATTTAATGAGATATGCAATACAATGAATATCAATGGAGTGTCAGATGACAAGATCAAACTTAGCTTGTTTCCTTTCTCATTGGGAAGCAATGCTAAGTTGTGGCTGAATTCTTTTCCAGAAGGAAGCTTTACAACCTGGGAGGCTATGGTGTCTAAATTCCTGAATAAATACTTCCCACAGTCCAAAATCAACAAAGGAAAGATGGAGATTTCTTCATTTGGACAGGGCGTGGAGGAAACCCTAGGTCAGGCATGGGACATATTCAAAGGTTTGCTGAGAAAGACGCCTGTACACGGTTTTGATAAGACAAAATTGGTTCTCACGTTCCTTGGAGGTCTTGGTACACAGTCCAATCTTATGTTAGATGCCTTAGCTGGAGGCAATATCAAGAGAAAGACTGCTGAAGAGGCCTATGAGTTGATTGAAAGCATTACTACAAACGAGAATGAGACTCATAGTGAAAGGGGCGTGACAGTTCAAAAGATGGGAGTTCTCCAATTGCCCACTGAAGATGCATTGCTAGCTCAATATAAACTCCTAACTCAGCAACTTGATAATTTGTCAAAGATCATTGCTCAACTGCCGAAGGAGATGAGGAATGTTTCACAAGCTTAACAACAGCTTTGTGATTTTTGTGGTGGTGACCATATTAATGGTCTATGTGCCTTCCCTAAAGAGGCATAAGAAGAATCGAACTACATGGGCAACCAATTTCAATACCGCTAGGGTAACTTCAACCAAGGTAACTACAACCAAGGTTGGAAGAATCACCCAAGCATTGGGCAAAGTCAGAGTAATCAATCTGTACAAACTGGAGGCCAATTTAACATACCACAACAACCACCACTATGGCAGCAAGTGGCTAGTTTGACCAAGTACCTCAGAAGCCTTGATGAGAAATTAGAAAAATTCTTGAAGGTGTATAACTCTCATTATAAGATTCATGAAGCTAATTTCAGGAATTTGGAAATGCAAATTGGCCAGTTATCTCAAAGGGTGGAAGTCACAAAGAAGAATCAATTTAGGGCTAATACTGAAGTTAACCCTAGAGAAGATTGTAAATTTGTTGTGAGCATAGTTGAGAAAGGAGTGGAAAAAGGAATTATTGAGTTAGAGAATAGTGAGGATGAGTGATGGGTGTCGCAGCCCATACAAATTTGATTGCAATTTAGAAATGCAGTATAGTGCTAGGTAATGACCCCTAGGTCGTCTCCCAAGGACCAATTTTGCGGTTCAAGAATCGAGTCTAACACGAAAGAGGGGGGGGGGGTATGTGAAACGAGTTTTGCAAAAATTAAAGAAGTCGATAAAGACACAGAGGATGCAAGCAAATTAATTTAAGCTAGCATGGTAATTAAACTAACACCATAAAAAAAAACTTAGACAACATTCAAACAAAATAAAATAACTAGACACCAACACCATTACACACAACTATCTAACAAAGTTAAATTAAATTAAATGCAACACTCAACTTAAAACAAAAATGAAACACAACTCAATATACTATGCAAAATATTTTAAAGCAAAGAAATGAGTGAATATAGCTTTCCTCCACCAATTCACGTGACTTCCAAAGCCTTAAGGTGAAGAAAATTAATTCCTCTCACCTCCCAAGGGTTGACTTAACTTGTTTTGCTACCAAAAAGTAANAAGAAATANTTTTCTCCTTCNACAAATCACTTTGNCGAGACACCCCTCTACCAAATTCCTTTTCATTCTCTCTCTTCCAAGGCAATGACCATGAGCAACTTGATTAAATCACAAATGGTGAAGCAAATCCCAAGAACATTTGACTTTCACCTCTTCTACCTTGCATTGAATGCCATTTCTTCAATCCATCACCGTGGGTCCCTTTGCCAAAAAGAATTTCCAATTCTCACTTCTCAAGAAACTAAGGACGTAGCTCACCAATTTAAATGTTCTCCTTGCAGCCGTGACCTCTTTCCAAGACTCTTCATACAAAATTAAAATTGCTTTTACTATGAAATTTTTGCCATTCCACCGACCCCACCTAGTGCTCTCCTACAAAAAGGAAATTGCCATGAGCATGTACTACCTACTCAATGGGTTCTGTGCCTATTTTGCAGCTACCACAACATCCCATCAACCTCTAAAGCAATACCCTTCAGCTTGTTTTTGTATTTTCGACCCAGCACACAACGTCATATGCTTCCAAGGAGAACATGAATTTTTGCTTCTGCCCCTGCATCATTAACCCTGATATCTCATGCATTTGTGAACGTCCTGCTTCATCATCACCAACCTGTGACCATTCCAGCGTACGCACACCTCTTCCACTGATTCCATGCTTCACTTATTCATTCCATCCCTTTCATCAAAATGAGCGTGTGCTGCTCCGAACATTACACCATCACCGAATGCTTGCTTCCTTCAAGAACATCACCGTCTGGAATCTAACTTAAAGAATAGAACACCACTTGCTAAGGGAAGTTGAACGTGGCAATAGCTTCCACACGCTGAAGCAGAACGAGTCAATGCATCCAGCTGAATCACCGCATGTGCCGTCAAAAGCAAAGAAGTTGCAGCCCTCAATGGAGTCAAAGAGAATCAGCAACTTTTATCCAGCAAAGGAAAGCATGAACATGATAGAAGATGTGTTGTGACCGTGATAGCAAAATGGAAGCAAAGTTCAATACGTTTCTTCTCTAAAAAAAAATATAGGTGCTTATAGAAATCAAACAATGAGTCGTTGACTAAATTCTCATCCCATTCAAGACAACTTTCCAGAAAGCTTAGCAAAGGAGTATGCCATTTCATTTAACAAGGTTAACAACACTTGCAAGAAAAAGAAAGGAAAACAAAAGTGTGCTCTTCATTCTTCGTGAAACCAAAAACCATGAACAACCTTCATTTTCCCAAGGAAACGTTCCAAGCAAATCAGAAAACGAGAGAATGCCTAAGGCTGTGACGACTGTAGCCCTCCTAGTCCGAGGATGTGGTGTCAAAAAAATTAGGGTGGGGTCCACCCAAACCCTAAAGCCATGTCACCAACTCTACAATTGGGCTTTTGTATATTCTACCAAATTAATTGGCCCAAAGTTACAAAAATTGGTCTTAAAAGAACTAATCTACTAAATTAAGATTTTGACTAATCCTAAAGTGTCTTTGTGGAGGGTCTTCACTTAATTGGTGCCCTTCCAAAAGTCTCACAGTGTGATTCCAAAATTTCCCTGAAAAATAAAAATAGGATTAATTAAGCTTAATTAATTCAAATTAATTAAAATCAGAATTATTGGTCTAATTAAGCCCAAATGGTGAAAATGACACAATAACTAAGAATTAAGCACAATTCATCAACACACTTGGGTGCGAAAAACTAAGTGAATGGTATAAAATATCGACTCATCAAAATAAACCACACTTAGTCTTTTGCACTCTTGTGCAAAATCTAGACGCAAAACAGGGAACAACACTGAGGACATCAGGAAGCGACCCAGACTCGACAGCCAGACATCAAACACTCACAAAACAGAAACAAATTTGCACAATTCTCACAAAATTTGGACAGTGAAAGGCATAGGCAGAATCCCCACACAGAGTCAATGAAAGCAGATACTCACAGAATCATCCAAACAGTTCAGTAAATGGAAAACAGTCAATCAATTCAAGAGATGAATCAAAAGCAACAAAGTCTCACTGATGCACACAATCGGTGTTTCTCTCAAGTGTTTAAGATAAATCAATGTCACTCGATGCACTCAAGAAAGCAAACACAAATAGACTTGGCAAGCCTCTAATATCAACACTCAAGCACACATGCATGTTCAAATCAAAAGGTCTTTTCATGGTTGTAATGGGGCNAAGGACAAGGGAGGATACATCTGGATAAGAAGCTACAAACCAAAAGGAACAGAGGAGCAATGGGGAACAAGTGTAAACACCTTCAAACACACCTACAACCTCTAATTCCATCCTCTTCTTGACTCCATTATTCACAAATTTTTTCTGTATTTTTTTTCCTTTTTTTTTTCTTTTTGTCTCTTTTCTTTTCTATTCAACATACAATTCAAAAGACAAGATACAAGATATTTACAATGCAACCGTAAGAAGAGGACTCCTTAGCCAATTCATCTGCAACTCCTAAGAGACCACACTTATTCCCAAAACAATTTCAAAGGGGCTCAAAGGGGCTAACAAAGAGATCATAACAGGGTAGACTCATCTGGCTAGAGAGGCTCAATGAACAAAATGCCCTTATCATTTTCAAACATGCTCATGAATCAAGAATTATCAACAGAGTCAAGCCAAGGCAAATGTGCAAGCAATCTAGAGACATATCACACACAAGAAAGATCATCAAATGGCTCAAATCTCACACAGGTCGGTCACAATTAATCCAAGTCTCAAACATCATGATTATCTTCCAAGCAAAGAAGAGCAAGGAGTCCAACAAAACAGAGTATCAATGCAGTGAAGGGAAACTGGCAACCTAATCACAGTCAAGAATTCACAAAAAGCATGCAAAACTGTACACAAGACTCAACAAAATTTACTAGAAAACGAAATCTAAACAAAGAACAACCTCCCCTAATAGACCACACTTAAACGACACAATGTCCTCAGTGTGTCACAATCAACAGATCAACAATCAGAACAATCATCAGATACAGACAAAGTGCAATAAAAGTGAGGAGGGAAGGAGAAAAGAAACTCCCTGAGTCAGCTGGGAGGGTAGGTGGGGTAGACCAAAGACATCTCCTCCACCACTGCATCCAATAAAGAAGGATTGCTGAGGAAAGGCTTCAGTCTATGCCCATTCACCTTGAAGCTTGTAGCTGCAGATGGATCCTGTATCTCTACTGCACCATAAGGATAAACATTAGTCACAACAAAAGGTCCATTCCACTTTGATCTCAACTTACCACCCATGAGGCCGAGCCTAGAGTTATACAACAAAACCTGCTGGCCAACCTCGAAGTCCTTTCTAACAATGGAACTATCATGGAACCTCTTGGTCCTTTCCTTGTAGAACTTCGAATTCTCATAGGTCTCCAATCGGATCTCATCCAATTCATTCAATTGCAACTTCCTTTCCTCTCCAGCTTGGTCAATGGAGAAGTTGCAAATCTTCATAGCCTAATATGCCCGATGCTCAATCTCAACTAGTAAATGACATGCCTTTCCAAAGACAACCCGATAGGGAGACATCCCAATGGGCGCTTTGTAGGCAGTCTTGTGAGCCCAAAGAGTATCGTCCAACCTATTGCTCCAATCCTTTTTGTTGGGCTGGACAATCTTCTCCAAAATCTTAATCTCCCTGTTGGAGATCTCAGCCTGCCCATTTGTTTGGGGGTGGTAAGGTGTAGAAACTCTGTGCGTCACCCCATATTTCTTGAGCAAGGCTTGCATGGATCTGTTGCAAAAATGGGTTCCCTGATCGCTAAGAATCGCTCTAGGCACTCCAAACCTGCAAAAGAGGTGAGATCTAACAAAATCTACAACAACCCGAGCATCATTAGTCCTGGTGGCTCTAGCTTCCACCTATTTTGAAACATAATCCACAGCAAGGAGAATATAAGAGAAACCAAAAGAAACAGGAAAAGGACCTATGAAATCTATACCCCAGACATCAAACACCTCACAGAACAGTATAGGTTGTTGAGGCATCTCCTGTCTCTATGAAATAGGTCCGCCTGCTCTCTGACACGGCTCACAGGTGCTGCAAATCCTCTCCGCATCTTTGAAGATGGAAGGCCAATAGAAACCACAATCAAGCACCCTGCGAGCTGTTCTCTGTATCCCCAGATGACCACCAGGTGAGGAGGCATGACAAAACTGTAGGACCGAGTCAATCTCATGGTCCGGAATGCA
>NW_014542552.1:604810-606231 GCF_000741045.1 Vigna radiata var. radiata | reverse complement strand
TCCATGATCACGGGGTTTTGCCTCCTCTATGGCTGTCTCACTGGCTTTGCCCCTTCTTCCAACAGAATTCTATGCATGCATGTGGATGGGCTAATACCAGGGATGTCCGCAAACTCCAACCTATGGCCTTCTTATGCGCCCTCAGCACATCAAGCAACCTCTCCTCTTGAACAGAATCAAGGGAGGTGGAAATGATCACCGGTTTCTTCTCATCATCCTCCAAGTACACGTACTTGAGGTTTTCTGGGAGCTGTTTCAGCTCAAGAGTGGGTTCCTGCAAGTCAGATTCAAGTGTACTTCCTGCAACGTGGTTAATGCATTCCGACTCTAAAGAATGAATAGGTAAAGGCAGAAAACCCCTCTCATTACAATCCAGATCAATATCCATCACAGGTGTATCAACAACATCATCAATATCATCCAAATCATCAAAAACACGCATATCATCAATAATCTGGATATCATCAATACCCTGGACATCATAGTTCTCATCCAAATCAAAATCCAATTCAACATCATATTCAAGTCCTGATTCAAACTCAGATACTATGCATGAATGTACAGAAGATAGAAAAGAATGTTTCTTCTCATGCATAGAACGAAAATCATCAACAATAAACTCATCAACAATGTCATCCAATGTATCAATTATCAACACAGAATGGTCCTCAGCTGGATATTTCATGGCATCAAGGATATTAAAATGCACAACAATATCAACAATTTCCATAGACAATGTCCCAGCATACACATCAATCTTGGTACGGGCAGTTTTCAAAAATGGGCTGCCTAAGATAATGGGGGTGGATCCATGAGAGAAACCGTCCTCCATTTCCAAAACATAGAAATCAACAGGAAATATCAATTCACCTACCCTAACCAAGACATCCTCTATGTAACCTGTCGGGTGGGTAACACTCCTATTGGCCAACTGAATGACCACACCCGTGGTTTGCAAAGGACCAAGAGACAAAGATGCGTGTATATAGACAAAGGCATGACATTTATAGATGCACCTAGATCAAGCATAGCATTTTCAAATTTACTGTTCCCAATCACACAAGGAATGCAAAACATACCTGGGTCCTTGCACTTTTCAGGAATGTGCGGGACCGACTTACCAATAAGAGCTGATACATTCCTTCCCATGCTGATCCGTTCATTGCCCTTCATCTTCCTCTTGTGTGTGCACAACTCCTTCAGAAATTTGGCATACTTGGGTATCTGTTTGATGTCATCGAGTAGAGGTATGTTCACCTCTACTTTCCTGAAGGTCTCCAAAATTTCCCTATCCACCTCTTCAGTCTTTTTGCTAGGAAGTGCCCGTGAAGGGAATGGAAGAGGGATAGGTCGGTCAACCAAATGAGAAGGTGCGGCAGCGGTGGTGGTGGAAGAGGGAGAAGGTTCACCGGAAGAAGAAC
>NW_014542552.1:595253-603305 GCF_000741045.1 Vigna radiata var. radiata | reverse complement strand
ATGTCTTTCCTGATAGCTGTGGTCCGGGATGCTGGGAAAAATTTCTCCAAGAACAACCTCTTCAGGTCATCTCAGCTGTTGACGGATCTAGGCGCCAAAGCGTACAGCCAATCCTTAGACACCTTCCAATGAATGAGGGAATGCCTTCAAGAATATGTTCTCTTGAGGAACATCATGAGGCTTCATCGTGGAACAGACAATGTGGAATTTCTTCAAATGCTTATGTGGACTCTCACCTGCAAGGCCATGAAACTTGGGCAACAAATGGATCAGTCCAGTCTTGAGAACAAATGGAACGTCCTCATCAGGATATTGGATGAACAAACTTTCGATATCGAAATCAGGTGCAGCCATCTCCCTAAAAGTCCTCTCACGAGGTTGAGGTTGTGCTATATTGTTCTCAGTATGAAAAATAACATAATCAGAATCATAATCAAGTGCAAATGCAACAGATGCAGTGGATGCAGTATGCACAGAGTACTCAATAGTGGGATGCACAGTATCTAATGGAATAGACTCAAAAACAGACTCTAAAGACAAACTCCTAGAATGCCTAACTAACCTATGAAACGTGCTATCAATCTCAGGATCAAAAGGTGGTATGAATCCAGGATTTCCTCTAGTCATGCACTAAATCACAACACCCTGTAATCATGAAACAATAGCACAAAAATTCAAAACACAGAAAACAACACAAGACACAACAGAGACTATCACAACACGTCAAAACACAGTCACAAGACATACAAACACAGACAAAAGACTCAATACTAAACCGTTGGTCCCCGACAACGGCACCAAAATTTGATGGGTGTCGCAGCCCATACAAATTTGATTGCAATTTAGAAAAGCAGTATAGTGCTAAGGAATGACCCCTAGGTCATCTCCCGAGGACCAATTTTGTGGTTCAAGAATCGAGTCTAACACGAAGGGGGAGGGGGTTTGTGAAAAGAGTTTTGCAAAAATTAAAGAAGTCGATAAAGACACAGAGGATGGAAGCAAACTAATTTAAGCTAGCATGGTAATTAAACTAACACCAGAAAAAAAAACTTAGGCAACATTCAAACAAAATAAAATAAAACACTAGACACCAACACCATTACAAACAACTATCTAACAAAGTTAAATTAAATTAAATGCAACACTCAACTTAAAACAAAAATGAAACACAACTCAGTATACTATGCCAAATATTTTAAAGCAAAGAAATGAGTGAATATAGCTTTCCTCCACCAATTCACGTGACTTCCAAAGCCTTAAGGTGAAGAAAATTAATTCCTCTCACCTCCCAAGGGTTGACTTAACTTGTTTTGCTACCAAAAAGTAANAAGAAATANTTTTCTCCTTCNACAAATCACTTTGNCGAGACACCCCTCTACCAAATTCCTTTTCATTCTCTCTCTTCCAAGGCAATGACCATGAGCAACTTGATTAAATCACAAATGGTGAAGCAAATCCCAAGAACATTTGACTTTCACCTCTTCTACCTTGCATTNAATGCCATTTCTTCAATCCATCACCGTGGGTCCCTTTGCCAAAAAGAATTTCCAATTCTCACTTCTCAAGAAACTAAGGACGTAGCTCACCAATTTAAATGTTCTCCTTGCAGCCGTGACCTCTTTCCAAGACTCTTCATACAAAATTAAAATTGCTTTTACTATGAAATTTTTGCCATTCCACCGACCCCACCTAGTGCTCTCCTACAAAAAGGAAATTGCCATGAGCATGTACTACCTACTCAATGGGTTCTGTGCCTATTTTGCAGCTACCACAACATCCCATCAACCTCTAAAGCAATACCCTTCAGCTTGTTTTTGTATTTTCCAACCAGCACACAACGTCATATGCTTCCAAGGAGAACATGAATTTTTGCTTCTGCCCCTGCATCATTAACCCTGATATCTCATGCATTTGTGAACGTCCTGCTTCATCATCACCAACCTGTGACCAGTCCAGCGTACGCACACCTCTTCCACTGATTCCATGCTTCACTTATTCATTCCATCCCTTTCATCAAAATGAGCGTGTGCTGTTCCGAACATTACACCATCACCGAATGCTTGCTTCCTTCAAGAACATCACCGTCTGGAATCTAACTTAAAGAATAGAACACCACTTGCTAAGGGAAGTTGAACGTTGCAGTAGCTTCCACACGTTGAAGCAGAACGAGTCAATGCATCCAGCTGAATCACCGCATGTGCCGTCAAAAGCAAAGAAGTTGCAGCCCTCAATGGAGTCAAAGAGAATCAGCAACTTTTATCCAACAAAGAAAAGCATGAACATGATAGAAGATGTGTTGTGACCGTGATAGCAAAATGGAAGCAAAGTTCAATACGTTTCTTCTCTAAAAAATAATACAGGTGCTTATAGAAATCAAACAATGAGTCGTTGACTAAATTCTCATCCCATTCAAGACAATTTTCCAGAAAGCTTAGCAAAGGAGTATGCCATTTCATTTAACAAAGTTAACAACACTTGCAAGAAAAAGAAAGGAAAACAAAAGTATGCTCTTCATTCTCCGTGAAACCAAAAACCATGAACAACCTTCATTTTCCCAAGGAAACGTTCCAAGCAAATCAGAAAACGAGAGAATGCCTAAGGCTGTGACGGCTATAGCCCCCCTAGTCCAAGGATGTGGTGTCAAAAAAATTAGGGTGGGGTCCACCCAAACCCTAAACCCATGTCACAACCTCTACAATTGGGCTTTTGTGTATTCTACCAAATTAATTGGCCCAAAGTTACAAAAATTGGTCTTAAAAGAACTAATCTACTAAATTAAGATTTTGACTAATCCTAAAGTGTCTTTGTGGAGNGTCTTCACTTAATTGGTGCCCTTCCAAAAGTCTCACAGTGTGATTCCAAAATTTCCCTGAAAAATAAAAATAGGAATAATTAAGCTCAATTAATTCAAATTAATTAAAATCAGAATTATTGGTCTAATTAAGCCCAAATGGTGAAAATGACACAATAACTAAGAATTAAGCACAATTCATCAACACACTTGGGTGCGAAAAATTAAGTGAATGGTATAAAATATCGACTCCTCAATGAGGATGAGAAGATGGAAGAAAAAAAAATTGAAAAAGATGAGAGTAATCTTCCTTACCTGAGAGAAGAAGAGAGAAAAAAGAGTAATAGCGAACACATTAGAGAAAATTTTAATCAGATGAAGATTACCATGCCTTCAACTGAAGCACTCCACCAACTTCCTGTCTATTCCAAGCAAATAAAGTATTATCTTGGAGAAATTATAGATCTTAAAAAGGAAGACACTGAGAAAAAGGAAGGTTGTATTCGCCCTCTGAAGAGGAAGCACCCTCCAAAAATGAAGGATCCAGGAAATCTTACTATCACATGCGCCATTGGAAAGTGATAACGGTTGAAAAACAGTTATTTTCATATGTCAATTGAGACAAAATTACACCCTTTAAGACTTAGAATAAGCTCAGAATCAAGTAAAACTCAATAAATGAGTCAGTCGAGAGTCAAAAGCTGTTTTTAGCGATATTATGCTTGTTTTGCATTGTTTTCTAGTAATTTTGATGAAAGTGAAGATTGGGATTGAAGATGAAGGTCTTAGACTCAAGATAAAGGAAGAAAATTGAAGAAAAGAAGAGTCAAGAAACTGCCCGACGACAAAATTCACCGTTGGGCGGTCCAAGGCGAGGAGAAGGCACCTAGCGTGGGCGCTAGGCGGATTTGCGATTAGAGGCAAACCGCTGGGCGGTGGCCCCCTGCCGCCGGGCGGTGGCGCGATTGGAGGCAAACCATCGGGCGACATAAGTGTGTCGCCGGGCGGTTGTCCGTTGGGCCTGAGCCTGTTTACTGTGACACTCCTCAGCTATAAATAGCCCTGTTACGATTTCATTCTCATTCTTTTGACAGAAAAGGGTGGCCAGACCTAAGTTTCACTCTCTGGAGAGGATCTCTTGGATGCTTAGGCTCCTTTTCATCTTATCTAGGGTTTTCTTTTCCATTCTTCCATTATTTTCATCTAAGTTCACCATGACAATGATGAACTAAACCCTTTTGTGGTTGGGGGAAACAATGTAATCTTTTGAAACTCTCTTTTATTGAAACTCTTGTTTATTTATATGATTCTTCATATGCTTTGATTATCAATTGTTGGGTTCTCATCTGTGCTTAAAGCTTTTATCGTTTAACTCATTCGATAGCTGTTGTTTGTCTTTATTGATACGGGAACGTACAATAATGTCATGAACTGGTGAGAAATTCCTTGATTAAGCAATACCAACCTAAGGATAGGGGGTAGGACGGTCAATTGTTTTTGCTTCTGTTCTTAATGCGTTATTAATTGCTAGGGGAGGCTAGGGATAATAAGCCGGTAATTAGTAATAGGCTCTTTTCGCCGAGGGATCGGGTTAAGGGTAGGCCAAGAAAGTTTGCATAACAATTAGATAATCAAGCACATTAAACAAGAGGAGTAGATAAGAGGGAGTGAATAAGATGAAATTGTAAACCCCCAACAACTCCATTCATCCATAGCCTTTTTCATCAATTGAATGAAACCATTGCATGTTTAGTTTTTGTCTTTGCATCTACAACAATTAATCTTTTTCTACAAGTCTTACGATTTTGATTCACACGAACGATAAACGCCTTTCGAGTCTCTTGGGAAGAAGGATATCGGGCCTTACCGATTATATTACTTGCACGATCTGGTACACTTGCCAGTGAGTCAACAAGTTTTTGGCGCCGTTGCCGGGGACTCGAGGTTATTTTAGTAGTGTGAATTGATTTACATTTGAGTTGTTTGTAATTATTTGTTTTATTCTGTTTTGTTTAATTTTGTTTTATTTTCTGTAAAAGTGCTTTTAGGGTGTGTTTCTTGTGTATGCAGGAAACAAGACACACTAGAAGCAGAAAACACCAGCAACCTCTCTTGGAAGGACTCTCAGACAGGAGAAGGAGGAAAGTTAGACGCCCTGCAAGTGAAAACTTTCCTTCTCCTGAAGAACTTTTGCATTCTTCTTTTGAGACCTCTGCACAGAATACTGAGGAGATGGCGGACCAACCACCTCCTAGGCGTACACTTGGGGACGCATCCAACATGGTGGGTCCTATGAACTTCAATAGCATAGCGTTGCCTGTAGACAATGCAACCAATATGGTTATGAACCCTGCTCTTATTCAGCTTGTTCAGAGCAATCAGTTTCACAGAATGTTAAATGAAAATCCATATGATCATTTAACCACTTTTAGTGAGATTTGCAATACCGTGAAGATACATGGAGTCTCTGACGACAGGGTTAAACTCAGTTTGTTTCCTTTCTCTCTTGGGGGAAACGCCAAAGTGTGGTTCCATTCGTTCGAGGAAGGCACATTCAGAAACTGGGATGCGTTGGCAGCAAAATTTGTGAACAAGTTCTTCCCTCCAACAAAGATTAATCAAGGGAAGTTAGAGATCTCTGCCTTTAAACAAGGAATGGAGGAAACTCTGGGCCAAGCATGGGATAGATTTAAAGGCTTTCTAAGAAAGACGCCTTTCCATGGACTTGATAAGACTTCATATCTACTTGTCTTCCTGGGGGGCCTCCATACTCAGTCCAAAATGATGATAGATGCTTCCGCTCGAGGCAACATATATACAAAGACTGAAGATGAGGCATATGATCTGATTGAGAGCATGGCCTTGAGTGAAGTGGTACACAGTGAGAGAGGTGCGCAGAAGAGGGGACTCTTGCATCTCCCTGCTAATGATGCCATGGTGGCACAAAATCATCTCCTGACCCAGAAATTGGACAAGTTGACAAAGATCCTTGCTGAATTTCCAATGGGGGTAAGAAATGTTTCTCAGACCCAGTAACTTTGCAACTTATGTGGTGGAGACCATATCAATGGTCAATGTGCTTTTCCCGAGGAGTTGCAACATGATATTAACTACATGGGAGCCCAGTTTCCGTACAAGCAAGGTGCTTTCAACCCAGGCAATTCCAGCCAAGGTTGGAAGAATCACCCAGTGTTGGGCAACATCAGAATAATTCTTCTGGACCTGTAGGAGGCTTTTGGTAGCAACAACCATCACCTTTATGGCAGCAAGTCAGCAGCTTGACAGAGACAGTCAGAGACCTCAGTGACCGATTTGATAAATTCTTCAAAGTCTATGAGTCTCAGCTAAATAGTGATCAAGCTAGCTTTAGGTCATTGAAAACACAGATTGGGCAGCTGTCAAAAAGAATAGAAACCACAGAAAAAAATTAGTTAAGGGCTAATACTGATATTAACCCTAAGGATGAATGCAAAGTGGTTATGACAAGGAGAAAAAGGAAGCCAGCAAAGGAGATAATTGAAATTGGGAGCAGTGATGATGAAGATGAGGAAAGAATGCATGATCATAAGGTTAATGAACAGAAGAACCAAGAAGAGAAAATAGAAGAGAAAAAAGGGAAGGAAAAAGACAGTTACTAAGAGCCATTTAGAGAAATTTTCAATCAGGTAACTGTTACTCCTGGAGCATCCTCACGAATTCCTGAGTATGACAAGAGAATCAAGTATTATCTGGGAGAGGTGATTGATCTTGATGATGAAGGCGATCAGGGCCGGTTGATTACGCCTAGAAAGAAGGACCATCCACAAAAATTGATGGGTTCTAGGGACTTTGACGCTTCCTTGTGTGATCAATGATATGGACATAGGGAGAGCCATAATTGATTCCGGAGTAAGTGTTAATTTGATGCCTTTTAGTGCTTTCAAAAGGATTGGAGGGCTAAAATTAAAACCAGCAAACACTACCTTGACGATTGCGGATGGATCTATTAAGAAGCCAATCAGTGTGGTGGAAGATGCAATTGTCTTTGTAGTTGGAATTAATGAGTTGGAATTTTTACTTGACTTTTTAGTTGTGGACATAGCCAATGAGGGAAGAATTCCGATAATATTGGGAAGACCTTTCATGGGGACTTCTAAGATGGTCAGACGTATCCATGAGGGATGAATAAAGCTAAGAGATTATGACCAAGTAATGTTAATTTATGGCTCTGAGGAAACCAAGATGAGAGCGATAAGAAGAGCCAAATACAAAAGGACCAGAATGCAAAAGAAGAAAACATCACAGGTATTGAATATCGTAACAATTGTCATGTTCTGCAGATTCTCGAGGAAAAGAAAGAAAGCATAGAGGAATCAATCCCCTCAAAAGACACATCATTCCTGCGTGGCATGTCAGTGCAATTTAAAAACAGGAAATGGATTGTGAATAGGAAGCTTAAGGAGGAGGGAATGGTAGAGATCAGAAGGCCTTACTCCACAACAATCCGAATAGTGGAGAAAAGAAAGTTGAGCAAGTGGGACGATGAAGATCCCAGCATGAAGAAGAAGAGTTGATTTGCTGGAAAGCACTTTTCTTTTATTTTATTTTGCTTTATATTATTGTTGAACATGTAATTTTTGAATTTTTGTAACTACTTTTGGGTGGCATTGTTGACGGATTGGCAAGTGTACCAAATCATACAAGTAATATAAATGGTAAGACCAAGTATCGTTTTCCCAAGAGACTCAAACGTCTTTCTCGTTCACGTGAATTAAAATAATAAGACCTGAAAATAAAAATTAACAAATTGAATTTGAGAACAAAAATATTAACATGCAAAATAAAGTTGATTCAATTGAGAAACGAAAAAATTGGATGAATGGATGTTGTTGGGGGTTTACAATTTCATCTTATCCGCTCTCTCTTATCTACTCCTCTTGAATTATTAGTTTGATTAATTAATTGTCATGCGACTTTCTAAGCCTACCCTTAACCCGATCCCTCGGCAAAAAGAGCCTAATATTAACTACTGGCTTGCTATCCCTAGCCTCCGCTAGCAATTAATACCGCATTATAAATAGAAGTTAACGTAATTGACCGTCCTACCCCTATCCCTAGGTGGTATTGCAAAATCAAGAAATTACTCACCAGTTCATGTCATTACTGTACGTATCCATATCAATAAAGACAAACATCAGTTACCGAATGAGTTAAACGATAAAGGCCTTAAGCACAGATGAGAACCCAACAATTATCAATCAAAACATATGGAGACCATATAA
>NW_014542552.1:592404-593663 GCF_000741045.1 Vigna radiata var. radiata | reverse complement strand
TTCACTTGCTTTTTTTTTTCAATTTTCCCCCGTGCAACCCCAAACTTGAACCTTTTCATCACATACAATTAAGCTCATCCCAACTCAAGGTAAAGAATTTCAAAACAAGGGTTCACATCCTGTTTAAGGCTAAGGTTCAAAAGGGTATAATATTTCAAGCACTTTGGGTGAAAATTTGACTAGAGAAGGGTTTTCAAAAATGGCCTTGATCATATGACATTCACATGCAATTCAATCGATCATCAAGATTAAGGTAAAATCATCCATGTTTTCTTGTGAACAATGCATACATCAATAAAAACTCTGGAGCTCAAAATCTCACACACATGATTTCTCACACAAAATTCATTCATACACTATGCTTAGCATCATAACCACAATCATAATTCATCACACATCTATTTCACAGAATATCAACATGCATTGCAACTCAATTCTCATCCACATCAAATAATCATCAAATAGATCCATCATGCACGTCAGTCAGTCAAACATCTTCAGAACAAGTAGTAAAGCCAAGAGTACACACTGAAATTAAAATTCAACCTATTCTAAGAATTTAAAAAGAAATAAAAATAAAAATAAAAGTAAAAGAAAGAAAAACTAAATCCTGTCTATGGACATCCCTCAGTAGATGTCCGCAATCAGCCCATGCTGTCATCGGAGTCCTCCTGACTCTCATCATCTGCGTCCTCATAGTTCTCTTCCTCAGTGTTCGGAGCTCCAACTGCTCCAAACCCACTACTTTGCGCCTGCTGCTCAGGCCATGCCACAGCTGTATGAAACTCATCCATAGTCCACCTGTGTACTGGTGGCTGGTCATAAAGTCCAATGATTATCTCAGCAGTAACCACCTGCCCTCTGTGAAGGGCCGCCATCCGGGCTTCCATCATGGACATATACATGTCCCTCATCTGCAAGGGCTCCGCGTGCTGCACTGGTACCTCATCAGGCACCTGCTCCTGCTGAGCTGCAGATCTCCTACGACGCCTTCTGGGTGCTGCCCCTGCAGCATCTGCTGCTCCTACTATTCCGGATTGGCAAGTGTACCAAATCGTAGAAGTAAAATAAATGGTAAGACCAAGTATCGTTTTCCCAAGAGACTCGAAAGGCTTTCTCGTTCACGTGAATTAAAATAATAAGACTTGAAAATAAAAATTAACAAATTGGATTTGAGAACAAAAATATTAACATGCAAAATAAAGTTGATTCAATTGACAAACGAAAACAATGGATGAATGGATGTTGTTGGGGGTTTA
>NW_014542552.1:552790-591619 GCF_000741045.1 Vigna radiata var. radiata | reverse complement strand
AAAATTAGGTCTGGCCGTTCTCCCTTGTCAAAAGAATGCCTCTGAACTCGAAATAGGGGTATTTATAGGTGAGGAGCGCAACAGAAAACAGGCCCAAGCCCAGCGGACCACTACCCGACGGTTTAAGTGTGCTGCCCGGCGGTTTCCCAAAAGCCTCTGAATCGCCCGACGGTGCAAGGTGCCACCCGGCGGTTTCCCTCGAAACCGCCCAGCGCCAATCGCCATGCCTACTCCTCGCCCTAGACCGCCCGACGGCTCAAGCTGCCGCCGGGCGGTGCGTCGACTCTTCAAATCTTCATTTTTCTGCTCCTTTCTTGAGTCTACTACCTGTATCTTCAACTCCATTCTTCACTTTGTCAAAATAGCTACAAAACAATGCAAAACAAGCATAATATCGCTAAAAACAACTTTTTACTCTCTACAGACTCATTTATTGAGTTTTGCTTGATTCTAGGCTCATTCCAAGTAGTAAAGGGCGTAATTCGGTCCAAATTGACATATGAAAATAACTATTTTTCAACCTTCATCAGGCATCTACTAAGGGATGCAAAATTTTGTGGAACTACTGGAGAACACAGGAAGGTACACCTACTGATGGGTGTTGGAAACATTTGCACTTACTGACAAGTGCTAAACAGGTTTGGGTCAGGCTCACGACGTTAAATAAGCGCTACTAGGAGCCAACCTAGATTCTCTCTTATACCTTTTGCATTTAAATTCGTAGAATAGGTTGCAGTTTATTTTCAATGTGTATTCTTGGCTTGAATACTTTTTCTGAAGATGTTTGACTGAATAATTTGCATGATGAGACTATTTGTTGATGGTTTGATATAGATGAGAATTGAGTTGCAATGCATGTTGATATTCTGTGAAGTAGATGGGTGATGACTTATGATTGCGGTTATGATGCTAGGCAAGGTGCATGAATGAAAATTGTGTGAGAAAGCATGTTGTGTGAGGTATTGAGCTCCAGAGTTTTCATGGTTGTATGTATTGTTCACAGGAAAGCATGAAGGATATTGCCTTAATCTGGATGATTGATTGAATTGCATGTGAATGTCATATGATCAAGGTCATTTTTGAAAACGCTTCTCTAGCCAAATTCTCACCCAAAGTGCTTGAAAATATTATACCCTTTTTGAACCTCAGCCTTAAACAGGATGTGAACCCTTGTCTTGAAATTCTTTACCTTGGGTGGGGATGAGTTTAATTGTATGTGATGAAAAGGTTCAAGTTTGGGGTTGCATGGGGGAAATTGAAAGGCAATTGAAAAAGCATTGAGCTCAAAAGTTGTTAAAGAAAAATACATGAGAAAATGAAAAGAGAAGAAGAAAAAGCATGAAGATGAGCTCAGTGCAAAAGAAAAGGGGAAAAGTTGGGAATAAGTGAGATTGGTGAGGAAGAGAGTTGTTCTTGAATGTTGAATATTATGATAGCTCTCTTAACTCAAGGACTTTACATTCCAGAAAAACCAATTTTCTTGTTAGCCCAGCCTCATTACAAGCCTTGGAAAAGTCCTTTTGATGGCATTTGCATGTAAGAATTTTGGTTGTTTTAGATGAATGGCAATTTTGTTTCATGTGACTTGTGAATGATAGAGTGTTGGAGCGCTACCTTAAACACTTGAGTAATTAAGTGAAACACTTTCCTGGTGAGAATTGCAAAATTTCATGATTGCATCTTTGCTTAGTGGATTGATCATTCATAACGTGTAACATCTATTGAATACCTTGTGAACTGAAGTGAATTGGAAGCATGTAGGCATCTTGATTTGACTCCACTGGAAATATGAAGTTGAGTAGTTCTTGTCATGTACTTTAATAATGTTGAATTATTGGATGAATGAGTAGAAAGCCAAGCTTTGTTTTGTTTGCTGTTTTGTTTTATTTGCTTGAGGACAAACAAAGTTCTAAGTTTGGGGTTGTGATAACGGTTGAAAAACAGTTATTTTCATATGTCAATTGAGACCAAATTACAATCTTTAAGACTTAGAACGAGCTTAGAATCAAGTAAAACTCAATAAATGAGTCAGTCGAGAGTCAAAAGCTGTTTTTAGCGATATTATGCTTGTTTTGCATTGTTTTGTAGTAATTTTGATGAAAGTGAAGATTGGGGTTGAAGATGAAGGTCTTAGACTCAAGATAAAGGAAGAAAATTGAAGAAAAGAAGAGTCAAGAAATCACCCGGCGGCAAAATTCACCGTTGGGCGGTCCAAGGCGAGGAGAAGGCACCTGGCGTGGGCGTTGGGCGGATTTGCAATTAGAGGCAAACCGCCGGGCAGTGGCGCGATTAGAGGCAAACCGCCGGGCAGCATAAGTGTGCCGTCGGGCGGTTGTCCGTTGGGCCTGGGCCTGTTTTTTGTGTCGCTCCTCAGCTATAAATAGCCTTGTTATGATTTCATTCTCATTCTTTTGACAGAAAAGGGTGGCCAGACCCAAGTTTCATTCTCTGGAGAAGATCTCTTGGATGCTTAGGCTCCTTTTCATCTTATTTAGGGTTTGCTTTTCCATTCTTCCATTATTTTCATCTAAGTTCACCATGACAATGGTGAACTAAACCCTTTTGTTGTTGGGGGAAAGAATGTAATCTTTTGATACTCTCTTTTATTGAAACTCTTGTTTATTTATATGATTCTTCATATGCTTTGATTATCATTGTTGGGTTCTCATCTGTGCGTAAAGCTTTTATCATTTAACTCATTCGATAACTGTTGTTTGTCTTTATTGATACGGGAACGTACAGTAATGTCATGAATTGGTGAGAAATTCCTTGATTAAGTAATACCAACCTAGGGATAGGGGGTAGGAAGATCAATTGTTTTTGCTTCTGTTCTTAATGCGTTATTAATTGCTAGGGGAGGCTAGGGATAGCAAGCCGGTAATTAGTAATAGGCTCTTTTTGCCGAGGGATCGGGTTAAAAGTAGGCCAAGAAAGTTTGCATAACAATTAGATAATCAAGCACATTAAACAAGAGGAGTAGATAAGAGGGAGTGAATAAGATGAAATTGTAAACCCCCAACAACTCCATTCATCCATAGCCTTTTTCGTCAATTGAATCAAACCATTGCATGTTTATTTTTTTTCTTTTCATCTACAACAATTAATCTTTTTCTACAAGTCTTACGATTTTGATTCACACGAACGATAAACGCCTTTCAAGTCTCTTGGGAAGAACGATATCGGGCCTTACCGAGTATATTACTTGCACGATCTGGTACATTTGCAGGTGAGTCAACAGAGAGCTTTACTTCATTCTGGGTCAGGTATTAATTTGATGCCCCTTTTGTTGAGATTGTTGACAACACAAACTCTATATCAAACTAGTTTTTAATGATGACAACAAAATGCTTAATAACAGTACACATGTTACAGTATTACGTGGTCTTGTTCTGAATTATTTGTCATATCTGCTGAACATGTTTTAATGTGCTGCAATGTATGTTCCTATGATTAATATTGTGTTATATTTGTGGAAAATGCTTGTATTGAAATGTGAAATAAAATCTTTTTTATTACAGGACATTTCTGGAAGTAAAAGATCACAAGAACCTTTATGAACTTATATTTGTTGTGACAAAGTTCTAGTCTAGTCGAATACACCTATAATGGGTTCGACTATGCTAAAACATTTGTACAGATTTTGTGAACCTGTGCTTTGTGTGATTTTAAGTTAAAAAGAATTTCAAAGTGTTTTTCAATGTGTTAGTCGACATTGTAGATTGCATATTCGATTGTGTTTCTGATCTGTTTGGAATTTTGTTAAGCCTACACGCTCCAACGACTATAGTTTTCAAAAGTTAGTTGAGCTTGTATGACTTGGTCAACTGTAATAAATGTGTGTTGATTTTTGTTGACTGAGAGTCTCTCTGTTGACTGTCTTTATAATTGTTTTAATACAGTCGATTGAATTAATAGGCTATTTGATTGAGAAGCAATCTGATGTAACAATAAACTATAAATAGACTGAACGCGAGTTGTTCTGAGACTTTTGATAATATGACATTTTCATTTTCCTGTTTCAGATTGAATTCTCTATTTTAGAAGCTCCAAGAATTCTCCAAGAAGACGGTGGTGATCTTTCTTGAGAGAGATTCAAAGGGAGGAGTCAATTGCGCTCACTTCTTGATCATTATCTGCACAAGAAGGTGCTTCTTGTTTGATCTTGAAGGCTTGGCATCCTGTGAAGACTGCTACATTTTATTGAAGGCTTGGCAACCTGTGAAGTCTGCTATGATAGGCTTGACATCCTGTGAAGAGTGCTGGTTACATGTTGAGGATTGTTCGACGTAGGTTTAGATTGCAGAAGAGGGGATTCTTGATGCAATTCTGGTTTTTGTGTGCAACTATATTTTGGTTTTGGGTTAGAGAGGAGATTTATGTTTTTGCGTGGTGTTTCAATAAATTCCTTGTTGTAAAAACCATAACCATTATAGTGCATTTGCTTCCTGGGTTGGAAGGACACTAGATGTTGGCATTGTTGGCCGAACCAGTATAAAAACCAGTGTTTGATTTTCTCTATCCCTGCACTCTTTATTTCCAGTCGATTTTATCTGTTTAGCAGTCAACTGCGTTTTTTCGCTGCATAGAAATTTCATTGCTTGCATTTCAAGAAAGATAAAAAAGCTTTATAGTTTTGTATAAAGATTGTGAAAAGATTTTTTTTTTGAACTAACACCAATTCCCCCCCCCCCCCCGACTTTTGGTGTAAAACGAAGCCTACCTGTTTTCTAACAATTGACACTAGAGCTGGTTTTCATAAGATATTCGAAAATTCAGTCGACTTTGTTTTTATTCTATTCAATTGTAAAACCTGGGGGTGGCTTCAAATTTTGAAACTTTTGGTGAAGGTGCTTCAACAAACAGACCACCTTTGTTTGCTAGTGAAAATTATCCTTTTTGGAAAATTCGCATGCAAATCTTTCTTGAATCGCAAGATAAGAGAATTTTGGATGCCACTTTGAATGGTCCATATGTGCCTAAAAAAATTTTTGATAGTGAAACTGTTTTAAAACCTTTTACTGAGTAGACTACTGATGAAAATAGAAAAGCTCAGTATGATGTTAAAGCTAGAAATATTATTTCCTCTGCACTAA
The DNA here is from genome assembly GCF_000741045.1 of Vigna radiata var. radiata. Lineage (NCBI taxonomy): Eukaryota > Viridiplantae > Streptophyta > Magnoliopsida > Fabales > Fabaceae > Vigna > Vigna radiata. The sequence continues at coordinate 586,526 of NW_014542552.1, read as the reverse complement.
CAATTGATGAATTTTTCAGGATATCTCAATGAAAATTTGCAAAGGAAATGTGGGATGTTTTAGAGGTAACACATGAAGGCACGAATGAAGTCAAGAGAGCCAGGAAGAATTCGTTGATACAAGAGTATGAATTGTTCAGAATGAAAGCTGGTGAAAACATCTATGATGTCCAGAAATGATTCACTCATATTGTAAATCACCTGATGGCTCTTGGCAAAGTGTTTGACAAGGAAGAGATCAACATCAAGATTCTGAAAAGCCTGAACAGGAATTGGCAACCAAAAGTCACTACAATCTTTGAATCCAAAGATCTTACAACTATGAATATGATTACCTTGTTTGGCAAGCTACGGGAACATGAGTTAGAACTTTGTAGACTGAAGGATGAGGAGGAGATTGAAGAAAAGAAGTCCATTGCTCTGAAGGCTGCAAGCAAGAACATCACAGAAATAGAGATGAACGACAAAGAGCTGATGAACTTGATGGTAAGAAAGTTTAGTCGACTTATGCAAAATGATAGTCAATTGTCTAACCATGCAGGTCAAAGCAAAAAGAAGAGTTTCAGCACAAATGTTGTCCAATGCTATGAATGTGGAAAAGAAGGTCACGTCAAGCCTGACTGTCCTGAATTACAACCAAAGCAGAAAGGAAAGAAAAGATTCCCTCAAGGCAGAAATATGAGAAGAAAAGGAGCTTACATTGCTTGGGAAAACTCAGATTCTAAGAAACCAAGTGATGAAGATTCTGATCATGAAGAGGAATCAAATTTGTGCTATATGACAAGTGTAACATGGGACGACTATGACAGTGATGCAGACATATCAAATGAACTAGTGGGAGTCAAATATGATCTGCTGCAAGATGCATTCAAAGAGTTACATGTTGAAGTAATGCGACTGCAATACAAGGTAAATCGACTGAGTTCTGAAAGAAGAGACTTTGAAAATAGAAATAGAAAAAGATTTGAATGAAGCTTTGTTGTCTGCTAGGAATGTTGAAATTAAAACTGTTACTGTTGAAAAAGCATGTGAAAATTGTCCTACTCACATTGAAAAGATAAATTACTTGACTAGCACACTAGCTAAGTTTACACAAGGTAGAGACAACTTAGGAGCTGCATTAAATTCATCTAGTAGAATTACAAATAGGCAAGGAATTGGATACAAAGCTCACTGTAATAGAACCAATGCTAGGAAGTTTAATGAGTTAAGAAAACCTGATAGAAATGCATGTTTTTATTGCAATTGTGTTGGTTATATTGTTAGAAATTGTTATTATAGAAATGTTGTTGTTCCTCAAGGATTATGTGTATGGATACCGAAGGAACATGTAACAAGAACTAACAATCAAGGACCCAAAGTCAAATGGGTACCAGCAACCAAAACTTAAGTGTTTTGCAAGATATACAGTTGATGCAGAATTGTTCTCAAGGATGAATCAATTGGAATACATCAAAAACCTTGAGTGTTTACAACTGGTAAATTTGTATCTATCTGTTGCATCATGCATATACTGATTGATATTTTTTGTATGATTGGTTGTCCTTTGTGCTTAATTGTTTGATAAATTGAAATGTTTGGTAATGACTGTCATAACTCTTAGTCGACTTTAATTTTAAAACATTCGACTATGTGCTGAAAAGTTCTGACAAGTCTGAAATTTAAAATTTCATTTTGGTACAATCTCTTATTTTATGTCATGGATCCCATTTAACCTTTTCGCGCCATTTTTATCCATGATGTCATTACTGCCTTCTTTTGTGACACTTGCAAACACCTTACTTGTGCATTTCCAATAATCCTTGACTGAACTCTGGATGCTTGGATCAAACTAAAAAATGGCCTTCAAAACTTTTTCCTCAAAGGGTGCAAAAGGGAAATCCACTGTATTGTGTATGGAATCAGTTGCTGAAGCAAGAGAAAATATGTTACTACACAAAGATCTCAGAATTGAGGAACTGTTACTTGCATATATCTTAGCTCAAGTAATTCTTCCAGGGAGACTGTTATTGGATGAAATGACTACTGAAGATGTTTATCTCTTACAGTCATAAAGAACAACATGCCTACAAACTGGATTGAAGTATTCAAAGACCACATGATCAAAGCTACTCAAGTTTGCACTCGAATTCTCCCTTACGGTATTCTTGTTAGCAACATACTTATACTTCATGGAGTAGATGTCTCTGGAGAAAAGATATGCTCAAGCAAGAATAAAAATGCAATAAACTTCAACACTCTTGGATAACTTGAACTTGTCTGGAGTGAAAAAGGTTGGCACTATAATGAAGATAATTACCAGAAAAATCTGTTTGAAGGAGTTTCTTCACTCGAGGTCTCTAAATTTGACTTTGTGTCAAAAAATCCATATGAGAAGTATTTTGGTGATCTAATTCAGGTGGTTGGTGATAGGATTGATCAACTAGAAGAGAAGATAAACTTCATTTCACAACTCTTGAAAGAAAAAAAAAACAAAAAGAGAATATATCCATGAGAACAGTCGATGAAGGAGAGGAATGATTGATGCACATCATTATCCTACTATTGATATGTTTTCATTTTGGATATGGCATATAAAGCCATTTTTGTTGTCTTGTTTTGTTTTCCTTGTTCCTATTCCTCTATTGTTATATCTTTAGTTCAAGGAAATGAAATTAGTCTTTTGAATCAATCCATTTACTCAACTGTTTGAATGATATCTGATATACTGGATGATTAATTCGACTGTGCTCTGTTTGAAGTCAACTATGCTTAATTTGTCATGCATCTTTACATATTGACTTTTGTTATGATATGACTAAATTCTTGCTTAACCACTATGCTTGATCTAGAAAAGGTTGTTGAAAGGTTTTGCAGGAAGGACATTGCTTTGGACATCTACAATTGGAATTCAACATTTGCAAAAGCAATGCATTCGACTGATGATTTAAAGCATTCGACTGTCTAAATGGGTTAACAATTCCAATTCTGGAATTTGATTCTATTCTTACTGTTTACTTAAATCATTTATAATCTGCTATTATCTCTGCTCTTTATCTGTTTCAATATCTGAATTGAGATAATATTGTGAGATTGTTGATGTTTGTATTATTGCATATATATGCGGTTTGATATTCTGACCTTGATACAAATTTGTGCTTAAATTGTTGATAAATCTATAATATTCTGCATTGTTCACTTAAATTGATTTTGAAACTCATGCATAACGATAGGAGGAGTATCAATGTTTTACACATTGTTTCATCACACACCTACAATTCAGGAAGAGTTTATATTGTTTTGTGATGAACTTGTGATTTTGAGAGCATCATATTTTTTAACTGCATATTTTTCTGATGCATCTCTATTTTTAAAATATGCATAAATATCTGAAGCATTCCTTTTTTGTTAATGCACAAAGGGGAAGAGATACATGTGTGAGTATGAGAGCATGCATAAATGCATTTTGAAAGGGGGAGAGTTATCTCATACTTCATCTGCTTGATATATATTTTACTCTGTCATATGTTGAATTGTACAAACATGGTTGAGTTATTAATCATGGTTGTGCATCATCAAAAAAGGGAGAGATTGTTGAAATTGTTGACAACACAAACTCTATATCAAACTAGTTTTTTATGATGACAACACAATGCTTAATAACAGTACACATGTTACAGTATTTCATGTTCTTGTTCTGAATTATTTATCATATCTGCTGAACATGTTTTGATGTGCTGCAATGTATGTTCCTATGATTAATTGTGTGTTATATTTGTGGAACATGCTTGTATTGAAATGTGAAATAAAATATTTTTTATTACAGCACATTTCTAGAAGTAAAAGATCACAAGCACCTTTATGAACTTATATTTGTTGTGACAAAGTTCTAGTCCAGTCGAATACACCTATAATGGATTCGACTATGCTAAAACCTTTGTACAGATTTTATGAACCTGTGCTTTGTGTGATTTTAAGTTGAAAAGAATTTCAAAGTGTTTTTCAATGTGTCAGTCAAAATTGTAGATTGCATATTCGACTGTGTTTCTAATCTGTTTGGAATTCTGTTAAGCCTACATGCTCCAACGACTATAATTTTCAAAAGTTAGTTGAGCTTGTATGACTTGGTCAACTATAATAAATGTGTGTTGATTTTTGTTGACTGAGAGCCTCTGTGTTGATTGTCTGTTATAACTATTTTAATACAATCAACTGAATTAGTAGGCTATTCGACTGAGAAGCAATCTGATGTAATAGTAAACTATAAATAGACTGAACACGAGTTGTTCTTAGACTTTTGATAATATGACATTTTCATTTTCCTGTTTTAGATTGAAATCTCTATTTTACAAGCTCCAAGAATTCTCCAAGAATATTATAATTGTTTTAATACAATCGACTGAATTAGTAGGCTATTCGAATGAGAAGCAATCTGATGTAACAGTAAACTATAAATAGACTAAACACGAGTTGTTCTCAGACTTTTGATAATATGACATTTTCATTTTCCTGTTTTAGATTGAATTCCCTGTTTTAGAAGCTCCAAGAATTCTCCAAGAAGACGGTGGTGATCTTTCTTGAGAGAGATTCAAAAGGAGGAGTCAATTGCGCTCATTGCTTGATCATTTTCTGCACAAGAAGGTGCTTCCTGTTTGATCTTGAAGGCTTGGCATCCTGTGAAGACTGCTGCATTTGATTGAAGGCTTGGCAACCTGTCAAGTCTGTTGTGATAGGCTTGGCATCCTGTGAAGAGTGCTGGTTACACGTTGAGGAATATTCGACGTGGGTTCAGATTGCTGAAGAGGGGATTCTTGCTGCAATTCTGGTTTTTGTGTGCAGCTATATTTTGGTTTTAGGTTAGAGAGGAGATTTATATTTTTGCGTCATGCTTTTATAAATTCCTTGTTGTAAAAACCGCAACCATTATAGTACATTTGCTTTTTAGGTTGGAAGGACACTGCATGTAGGCATTTTTGGCCGAACCAGTATAAAAACCAGTGTTTGATTTTCTCTATCCCTGCACTTTTAATTTATAGTCGACTTTACTTTTAGCGCAGTCAACTACGTTTTTCCGCTCCATACAAATTTTCATTACTTGCATTTCAAGAAAGTAAAGAGAACCATGATGACGACCTTATTTAGCCAAATTTTCGTCCCAAAGTAAAGAGAACCATGTGTTCTACCCTTTTTGAACCCAAGCCTTAAACACTTTATGTGAAAACCTTTTTGCAAAATCTTTACCTTGAGTTGAGTTGAGAATAATTGCATGGTATTGAAAAAGGTTCAAGTTTCGGGTTGTTGGAAGAATTGAAAGGCAAAGAAAAGAATTGAGCTAATGTGTTGAATGAAAAAGCATGAAAAAGATAGAAAATATAGAAAAGATAAGTATGAAAAGAAAAGCTCAATGCAAAAGAAAAAGGAAAAGTGTTGAAAAACAGGTAGGCTTCCTTTTACACCAAGAGGTGGGGTGAATTGGTGATTTATCCAAAACAAAGTCTTTTCACTATCTTGAAATCAAAGTATTAAACTTTTCAAACTTCTTGAAATGGAAATAATGAAAATTTGTATGCAGCGGAATAACGTATTTGACTGCGCTAAAAGTAAAGTCGACTATAAATTAAAAGTGCAGGGGTAGAGAAAATCAAACACTAGTTTTTATATTGGTTCTGCAACAATACCTACATCCAGTGTCCTTCCAACCCAGGAAGCAAATGCACTATAATGGTTGCAGTTTTTACAACAAGGAATTTATAGAAGACCTCCACGTAAAAAATATAAATCTTTTCTCTAACCCTTAACTAAAATATAGGCAACAAAAACAATAAGACTTACAACAAGATGTCCCCTCTCCTGCAATCTGCCAACCACCACTTTGAACAATCTTCAAAGTGAACTAGACTCCACGAGTCTATCCCCTGTAATCACAACAGGTCCAATACAGCAGTCTTCAAGGATGCCAAGCCAGAATCTTGATCAAACCAGAAACACCTTCAATGTGCAGAATGTGATCAAGCAATGTGAGCGTAGTCAGTCTCCCTTTCAATCTCTTTAGAGAAAGATCGCCACCGTCTTTTTGCCGAATTCTTGGAGCTCTAAAAACCAGAGATATCAATCTGAAACAGAAATGAAATTGTTAGATCATCAAAAGTCTCTGAACAGCTTCGCGTTCAGTCTATTTATAGTTTTCTGTTTAACAGACAGTCTCTCAGTCGAATATGCTACTAATGCAGTCGACCGAGTTATGACAGTTATAACAGTTCAGTCAAACTGGTAGCATTCAGACAACCAAAATAAAAACTCATTTAATATAGTTGACCAACTAATCAATGCTCAACTAACTTTTGAAAATATAGCCATTATAGTGCAAGAGCATAACAGAATTTAAAAACAAATAACTAATACAGTCGAATATGTGACGCACATAGTCGACTTCAACATGTAAAAACATTTTGAAATTCTTTCCTTCTCAAAATCTCGAAAGCACTGATTCTCAAAATCTGTACAAAGTTTTTAGCATAGTCGAATTAATTAACAATAGAGTCGAATGTTCTATAGCTTTGTCACACAGTTATAAGTTCATAAAAGTGCTTGTGGTTTTCATGCTTTAAAACATGTGCAATGCATCCATAAATGATGTAAAAGGTGCAAGCTTAATATGTATGCATTCACACATCAATACTGCACATAAACATGTTCAACAGATATATCAATCAATTAGCATAAGACCATGTAACACAACAACAACATATGTGTGTTATTAAGCAATGTGTTGTCATAATAAAAAACTAGAGTGATATAGATATTGTGTTGTCACTAATCTCAATAATATCCCCCTTTTTAGATGATGCACAACCATGATTAATAACCAACCATGTTTGCACAACCAAATACAAAACAGAGTAACAAAAGATATATCGTAGTTCAAATACTCTACATGTAACATAATCAGACAACAAAATATCAAGCAAATATGAGACAAAATGAACATTCTCCCCCTTTCATAAAGCTTTCATAAAATCTCTCCCCCTTTGTGCATTAACAAAAAAAGAATGCTCTAGATATATATGCTGATATTGAAACAGAGTTGCATAAAAAAAAATATATGCAATTTCTCAAAATGCAATGATGCTCCCCCTATCACATTTAATCACATGAAAATGATAATTCCCCCTGAAATGCAGGCATGTGAAGAAAAACATGTAAGATGTAATAATCCCCTGTCATTATGCATAGATATAAAAATTAGATCAGATCCACAATGCAGTGCACATAATAAGAGTATATGAATCGTATAGCACAAAGTTGTATCAAAGACTAGATATCAAACAATTCAATCATGCAATGATACAAACATCAACAATCTCATAATATTATCTCAATCAAGATATGCATAATGAATTTAGATTAGAGATAATCAAGATAAAATAATCAATCAACGAAAGAAAACCAAATTCCAGAATTGGAATTTATAACCCTGTTAAGAGTAGTCGATTGCATTATTTTCCCAGTCGAATACATTGCTTCCCAAAGCTGTTGAATTCCATATGTAATTTCCAAAGCAATGTTCTTCCTATAAAATTTTTCAAAGATCTTCTACAGATCAAGTATTTTAGTTATGCAGTAGATATAATGAAAAAAAAGTCAATATGTAAAGATATGTAACAGATCAAGCATAGTCGACTTCAAACATATCACAGTCGAAGCAGTCATCACTTTATGCTACTATCATTTAGAATTCCCAGTTCATTTCGAGTTGTGAAAAATCTCTCTCTGTTCAGAGGCTTTGTAAAAATGTCAGCTCACTGATGTAAGGTGTCTACATATTCAATCTTGATTTCACCCTTAAGGATGTGATCTCGAATGAAATGATGTCTTATTTCAATGTGCTTAGTTTTCAAATGTAAAACAAGATTCCTTGTCAAGTTTATGGCACTAGTGCTATCACATTTTAAAGGAATATTATCTAGTTTTATACCATAATCCTCTAATTGACTTTTGATCCAAAGAGATTGTGCACAACAACTTCCAGCTGCTATGTACTCAGCTTCTGTGGTGGATGAAGCCACACAAGCTTGTTTCTTTGAATGCCGAGATATCAGGGATGATCCAAGTAAGTGACATGTGCCACTGGTGCTTTTTCTGTCTAGTTTGCAACCTCCAAAATCAAAATCACCGTACCCATCAAGAAAAATATTTTTACCACTTAGATACCATAGTCTAAGGCCTTTGGTTCCTTTGAGGTATTTCAAAATTCTTTTTACAACTGTTAGGTGTGATTCTTTAGGTGAAGATTGAAACCTAGCACAGAGACATACACTGTGCATTATGTCAGGCCTACTGGCAGTAAGGTAAAGTAAGGATCCAATCATACCTCGATACATTTTTTGGTCAACACATTTTCCAATCGCATCAAGATCCAAATAACAGTTGGTTTCCATAGGAGTTGCAGCCTCCTTGCATTCCAACATTTTAAATTTCTTCAGCAAATCATTGCAGTATTTGGATTGGTGAATGAAAATTTCATCTTTAGTTTGCTTGACTTGTAGACCAAGAAAGTATGTTAGTTTTCCCATCATCGACATTTCAAATTCATCTTGCATAATCTTTGAAAATTCTTTGCACAACATAGAGTTAGTTGAACCAAAACTGATATCATCAACATATATTTGGACATACAGTTTATCCTTATTTGAACTCTTGATGAACAGAGTTGAGTCGACTTTGCCCCTTGAGAATCCTTTCTTTATGAGAAATTCACTTAAACGTTCATACCATGATCTTGGAGCTTGCTTCAAGCCATATAGAGCTTTTCTCAGTTTGTAAACATGGTCAGGATGTTCAAAATCTTCAAATCTCAGTGGTTGTTCCACATAAACCTCTTCCTTAATGTATCCGTTCAAGAATGTGCTTTTGACATCCATCTGATATAACCTAATTTCATTGTAGATGTAATACAAAGAAGTATTTTTATTTCTTCCAGTCTGGCTACAGGAGCATAAGTTTCATCGTAGTCGATTCCTTCTTCCTGGCAGTAGCCTTTTGCAACTAATCTTGCCTTGTTCTTTATGATCTCACCAGAGTCATCCATTTTGTTTCGAAATACCCACTTTGTACCTATAAATTGTAGGTAAGGTCTTCTAGGTATAAGTTCCCGTACATTATTTCTCCTGAATTGGTTCAACTCTTCTTACATTGCCATCATCCAGTTTTCATCATTTAATGCCTTCTTTACTTTCTTAGGCTCGATTTTGGATACATAGGCAACATTCATGCAAAATTGGTTCAATTGCCTTCTTGTAGATACTTCTCTTGAGATGTCACCAATGATGTTGTCAGTAGAAACATTCCTTGGTACTCTCCATTCTTTAGTCGATTCTATTATGGGAGAGTCGACTTGTTCATTACTGTTTTCCTTGTCAGTGGATTCTTCAGGTGCTTCTTCTCCTCCAACTGAATTTTCATCTTCTTCAGCTAAGTCCTTGACTTGTTCAGAAGCATTAGGAGCCATGATAAATTCATCAAATGCAACATGAATACATTCCTCAACATTCATAGTCCTTTTGTTGTACACCCGGTAAGCTTTGTTGTTTAAGGAATACCCTATGAAGATAGCTTCATCTGCTTTAGAGTCAAACTTGCCGAGGTTCTCTTTGTCATTATTCAACATAAAACATTTGCTTCCAAAGATTCTCAAACGTGAAATGTTTGGCTTTCTTTCTCTTAGCAATTCATAGGGAGTCAACTTTAATATTGACCTTATGATAGTTTTGTTCAGTACATAGCATGCAGTACTAACAACGTCTGCCCAGAAATATTTTGGCATATCTCTGTCATTTAGCATAGACCTTGCAAGTTCCTCAAGGGCTCTATTTTTCCTTTCAATAACTCCATTTTGCTATGGAGTTCTGGAATTTGAGAAGTTGTGAGCAATTCCCATTTCAGCTAGATAATCATCAAAGTCCTTGTTTTGGAATTCTCCTCCGTGATCACTTCTGATAGCTTTAATCTTGAGATCCATTTCATTTTGAACAACAACAGCAAAGCGTTTGAAAACTTTGAGAGTGTCATTTTTGGCTACATTGAAGTAGGTCCATGTATACCCTGAGTAGTCATCAACAATGACTAGTCCATATGAATTTCCTCCAAGACTTTTTGTTCTTGATGGTCCAAACAGGTCCATGTGGAGTAATTGCAAAGGTTTCCTGGTTGACATCTCTCTTTTACTCTTGAAAGGTTGTTTAGTCTGCTTCCCTTTTTGGCATGCATCACACAATTTGTCTGCAGTATATCGAATTTTGGGCAAACCATTTACCAGGTTCTTCGAGACCATTTTGTTTAATTGATTCATACTGATGTGAGCAAGTCTCTTGTGTCATAACCAAGCATCTTCTTATTTAGTCATCAGACACACAACAGAATCGAATGAGTTGTCTGTGAAGTCGACTACATAGATGTTGTTCAATCTTTTCCCACCACTAGCAACTCATTTGTTGTCCCGTTGCTGATCAGACAGTAATTGGGCTCAAATGTGATCTTTAGACCTTTGTCGCATAGCTGACTGATGCTAAGCAGATTGTGTTTTAATCCTTCAACAAGTAAGACATTTTTAATTTCATAGGGTGAAGGAGTTTTTATTTTACCTATGCCAACGATTCTTCCTTTATTATTATCACCATACGTGAAGTGACCAGTAGCTTTGTAGGAGATATATGAGAACTTTCTGGGATCTCCAATCATGTGTCTCGAGTAGCCACTGTCAAGATACCATGTAGAACTTTTAGACAATTGTTTCAGATCAGCTTTGAAAATTCTGGATTTTTCCATCATAATCAATTCTTCTTTGTTCTTGGCCTTCTTGATATCAACTGGATAACTTTGTTTGCCTTCTTTCTCAGAAACCTTGTTAATCTGTTATCTGACAAAATTGATCTTTGCGTTTCTGGACAAGGTTCTCCGTCTTGAGTTGCCTTGTGTTGCAAGTTTCCTATTTCAAAGGATTCATAGAAACCATCAGTTACAAACTTTGACTTCTTATTACAAGGTGCATATACAAAATCAATTTTGAAATCATAAATTATTTTAGAATACGAAACAGAAGTCATCCCCAGGTTTATAATCGAATCAAAGAAAAACAGAGTCGACTAGTTTTTCAAATATCTTATTAAAACCAGCTCTGGTGCCAATTGTTGGAAAACAGGTAGGCTTCTTTATACACCAAGACGGGGTGAATTGATGGTTTATAAAAAACAAAGTCTTTTCGAAATCTTGAAATCAAAGTATTAAACTTTTCAAACTTTCTTGAAATGCAAGTAAAGAAAATTCGTATGAAGCGGAAAAACGTAGTTGACTGCGCTAAAAGTAAATTCGACTATAAAGCAAAAGTGCAGGGATAGAGAAAATCAAACATTGGTTTTTATACTGGTTCGGCCAACAATGCATACATCCAGTGTCCTTCCAACCCAGGAAGCAAATGCACTATAATGGTTGCGGTTTTTGAAACAAGGAATTTATAGAAGACCTCCACTTCAAAAATATAAATCTCCTCTTTAACCCTTAACCAAAATATAGGCAACAAAAAACACAAGACTTGCAGCAAGATGTCCCCTCTCCTGCAATCTACCAACCACCACTTTGAAAAATCCTCAAAGAGATCCAGACTCAACGAGTCTATCCCCCTGTAATCACAACAGATCCAATACAGTAGTCTTCAAGGATGCCAAGCTAGAATCTTGATCAAACCAGAAACACCTTCAATGTGCAGAATGTGATTAAGCAATGTGTGCGTAGTCAGTCTCCCTTTCGATCTCTTTTCAAGAAAGATCACCACCGTCTTCTTGGAGAATTCTTGGAGCTCTAAAAACCAGAGATATCAATCTGAAACAGATATGAAATTGTTAGATCATCAAAAGTCTCTGAACAGCTTCGCGTTCAGTCTATTTATAGTTTTCTGTTTAACAGACAGTCTCTTAGTCGAATATGCTATTAATTCAGTCGACCGAGTTATGACAGTTATAACAGTTCAGTCAAACCGGTAGCATTCAGACAACCAAAATAAAAACTCATTTAATATAGTTGACCAACCAATCAATGCTCAACTAACTTTTGAAAATATAGCCGTTATAGTGCAAGAGCATAATAGAATTTAAAAACAAATAACTAATATAGTCGAATATGTGGTGCACATAGTCGACTTCGACATGTAAAAACATTTTGAAATTCTTTCCTTCTCAAAATCTCAAAAAACACTGATTCTCAAAATTTGTACAAAGTTTTTAGCATAGTCAAATCAATTAACAATAGAGTCGACTGTTCTATAGCTTTCTCACACAGTTATAAGTTCATAAAAGTTCTTGTTGTTTTCATGCTTTAAAACATGTGCAATGCATCCAGAAATGATGTAACAGGTGCAAGCTTAATATGTATGCATTCACACATCAATACTGCACATAAACATGTTCAATAGATATATCAATCAATCAGCATAAGACCATGTAACACAACAACAACATATGTGTGTTATTACGCAATGTGTTGTCATCATAAAAAACTAGAGTGATATAGATATTGTGTTGTCAACAATCTCAACAGAAGGTTGGGAATGAGTGAGATTGGTGAAAGAGAGAGTTTGTGCTTGAATATGAATGTTTGAATAACTCTCTTAACTCAAGGATTTTGTGATCTAGAAAAATCAATTTTTCTTTTAGCCCAACCTAATTATAAGCCTTGAAAAGTCCTTGTGATGGCATTTATGTGTTAGAATGTTGATTGTATTAGATGAAAGGAAATTTTGTTCTATGTGACTTGTAGATAGTAAGAGGGAAGAAATGACTTCTTGAAACACTTGAGTGATTAAATGAGACACCTTATCTGGTGAGGATTGATTCCATGAATTCATGCTTTCATTTGTGCTTGGTTAATTGATCATTCATAAGAATAGCATTTGTTGAAAATTTTATGATTATGTGGACACTATGTGAGTTGTGATAAGGTGAAGCATGTGTGCATCTTGATGAGACTCCATTGAAAAGTTGAATTGAGTAATTACTTGTTGTGAAAGAATGAGTTTGAATGTGTTGAACCATGCTGAGGATAGGTGAAAAGCTAAGTTTTGTTTTGTTTGCTTGAGGACAAGCACAGTTCTAAGTTTGGGGTTGTGATAACGGTTCAAAAACCGTTATTTCCATACTTAATTTTGATACAAAACACACCCTTTATAACTTAGAAATTAGTTTGAAATCATGCAAATTGCTTTAGTTAGGATTAAAGAGAGTCAAAGGTGGTTTTAGAGATATTATGCTTGGTTTTCCTTGTTTTGACAAGATTAGACGAGAATTGAATGATGGAGAGTAAGTTAGGAAGGAGTTGGACTCAAGAAAGGATGAAAAAGGTGCAAAGGAAGAATCGCAGCCACCGCTTAGCGCCAGTTTCAGCACTGAGCGCCAACTTTGTGAAGAGAACCACTATCAGACACTTAAGCGCCAATGTTGAGGGGAAAGTTAGATCCGCGCACACCACTGAGCATCAGATCCAGCGTTGAGCGCTGACCTTCTAAGAAAAACCACTACCAAACGCCTGGGCGTGAACGCTGAAAGTCCCACTTCAGTGTCGCACCTACTGTTGAGCGGTGAAACCATCATTGAGCGTTATACTTGGGCTTAGGTCTATTTTCTGTAATTTTTCATAGATTATAAATAGATTTGTGCGAACCTTAGGATTATCTTTTGGCAGAGAAAAGACCCAGAAACACCCATTCTCACTCCTTGGAGGCGAAATTTGGATGCGAAAGCTCCAACCTTTCAATTCTAGGGTTATCTCTTTCATATTTTCCATTCTATTCATATAGTTTCACCATGACAATGGTGAACTAAAATCCTTTGTTGTTGGGGAACGATGTAATCTTATTGAAACTCTCTTATATTGAAGTTTTTATTTTATTCATGTACTTTACTTATCAATAGTTTGAGTTTTCTTCTCTATACTTTATGCTTGCATTGTTTAACTCCTTCAATGCCATGATCATTGATTTTTTCGATATGGACACATACGGGGAAATCTAGACATGAGGGAATTCTCTTCATTATGAAATATTACCTAGACATAGGAATAGGATGGTCAATTGCTTTAAGCTTCTATACACTGAAATGCATGACTAATTACTAGGGAGACTGGACATCGTAAACTAGTAATTGGGAGTATGCTCTCTTCGCCGAGACATCGGGTTTTAGAGTAAATTAGAAAGTTGCATGAACATTGATAACAAAGTTAAATTTAATAAGAATAGTAGATATAGGAGAGTGGATTAGGATGAAACCGTAAAACCCAGCAACACCATTCATCCATATCTTTATCTGTCAATTGATCAAGCTTTTGCATTTGCATGTTTATTTTAGTTTTTGCATTACAAACTCTAAATTAATTCTTTGTCAAGTCTTAAGAAATCAATTCACATAAACGATTAGGCCTAAAAGTCCCTTGGGAAACGATATTCGAACTTACCGTCTCTTTATTACTTGATATGATCCGGTACACTTGCTAGGGTGTTAACAAATTCATGCTCTTTTTCACGAGTTTAATGAATTATTGCCTCCTGCTTCTACTCCTGCCAAAGAAATTGAGAAACGGTCAAAGTTCTTCATGCTGTTAGCATTGCATGACCTTGCTGATGAGTATTTGTTACCAATAAGGAGCATTGGTAAAACCTGAAGAATTGTTTTGATGATGCTGCAAGAAGTATTATTTAAAGAGAACATTAGATTTATTTAAAAAGCAACTTNTAGAATTTGGATGTAGTAGGAAAATCTTAAACCTTGTATTTTTAACTTGAATAATCGATTATGGATAAGCTATAATCGATTATCACTTGCATTTTGTACTAGAATAATCGTTTATCATGAAGCAATAATCGATTATCACAAGACATACTTGAATAATCGATTATCACTTTTTGAAAACTCTGTAACGGACTCGAATAATCGATTATCACTTACAATAATCGATTATTCATGGCAGTTGGGAGCTGACCTTTGGCATTCAGTGTACTTGGCTACATATATGGTTTTTCTAATCTTCAGAAGCAACGTTTTTGAACTGAGAAAGCTAATTAGAACACTGTGTGTCAGAGGGAAGTTCTTAGAAAGCTTTTGTTCATTGTTCCCTTGCTTGGTCTTGTGAAAGGAGAGGCTCGTGTATCGTGTATCGATAGTCGAAGCAGACTCTCTTCAAGTTAGCAAGGTGTTATGCCTGGTCTTGTGAAAGGAGAAGCTCGCGAATCGTTGGTCGATTGCCGGAGCAGTTCTCTTCGAGTTGGTAGAGTGTGCTCTGCCTGGTCTTGTGAAAGGAGAAGCTCGCGAATCGTTGGTCGATTGCCGGAGCGGTTCTCTTCAAGTTGGTAGAGTGGTTTTCTTCCTTTTATATTTTGTTCATTTGATTGTAATCTGTAAAATTGTTTTTAGTGGAACTGTTAATCACTCTTTGTAGTGATTAACGACTGGACGTAGATTCTGTTGAATCGAACCAGTATAAAAATACTCGTGTGATTTTTCTATTCCCTACACTCATTTTACCTTACGCATATTAACTGTTTGATTAATTTTCTGAAAGAAAATTAGTTTTGCTAAAAAGGACCAATTTCGTTTTAATTGTGACCGAACACGCTTTCCGCTTACTATAAGTTTTATTCCGCTGCGTTATACTCTTCGAAAATTACCCCCTACGATACCAACAGTATTCTCATGTTCGTGATCAGATTTTGGGTTCACCTGTTGTTCCCACTTTGACTTCTACTTGTTCCACTTTTTTGCCTGTACCTAGTAGACCTATCAATGAATCATATGTTTCCTCTACGTTGGCATCTCAACGTCATAACCGCAATCACTCTCACAAACCGGGAAAAGGACGTCTCAAGTGTAACCATTATGGCAAGGTAGGCCACACGATTGACAGGTGTTATGCATTACACGGTCGCCCTCCTAGATCTATTGCAATTGTTCAGACTACTTCTTCGTCACAATCACCTACTAGGGATCCTCCTTCCTTTGATATTAGCGATGACTCTGTTATTTTCAATAAATTTTTCAAATGGTATAAGGATCAACAACCTTCTAGTTCCACTGCGTCTGTAGCGCACAGGTACATCTTTTATTAGTCTGAGTCCATCTGCTTCTTTTGACTCTTGGGTTCTCGACTCAAGAGCCATAGATCACATTACTGGTAATAAATCTTTGTTTTCCTCTTTGTCCTCAATATTTTTGGGGTGATGTTGTTCTTACTGCATGTTATCTCATTACTCACATGCCCTCTTATGTTTTAGAAAATGAAATACCTCATTCTATCTTATTTCCTCATGAACCTCTTCACCCGTTACCTCTAAAAGTTTTTGGGTCTACATGTTTTGTTCATAATTTTGGTCCTGGTCTTGATAAGTTAGCTCATCGATCACACAAATGTGGTTTTTTAGGCTTTACTAAATCAAAGAAAGGATACAAATGTTTTTCTCCTTCTCTTGATCGTTATTTTATATCTACAGATGTCACATTCAATGAGTCTTCCTTTTATTTTAATGATCATTCTTCTTCTGATATGTCTCCTTCTAATACTATCAATATTCCTATTGTTTGTGATCCTCCAATTGTGCCTAGTTCACCAGGTGTTTCTCAACAACGAGCAAGTGACTCAATTGAAGTGCCAACTACCTTGTCTCCTCCGGCTCCGACAACTAAGTCTACCTTTCTAATTGCCCTTCGAAAAGGTATACGTTCTACCCGTAATCCCTCTCCACATTATCTTGCTTTAAGTTATCATAAACTGTCTTTACCTTTTTATACATGCCTTTCTTCTATTTCTTCTATGACAATCCCAAAATCTATTACTGATGCCTTAGTCCATCCTAGTTGGCGTCAGGCCATGCTAGATGAATTAAGTGTTCTTCAGCATAGTGGAACTTGGAAGCTTGTCCCGTTACCATTTGGGAAATCTGTTGTTGGTTGTAGGTGGGTTTTTGCTATCAAAGTTGGTCATGATGGAAGATCGCCTTAAAGCTCGTCTTGTGGCCAAAGGTTACACTCAAATTTTTGGTTTGGATTATGGTGATACTTTTTCTCCAGTGGCAAAGATGGCATTTATTCATTTATGTATAACCATGACGACACTTCAACAATAGCCTCATTATTAATTGGATGTCAAAAATGCATTTCTTAACGAAGATTTGCAAGAGATTTATATGGAGCAACCTCCAGGATTCGTTGCTTAGCGGGAGTCTTCTAGGTTGGTATGTCGTCTTCGCAAATCCTTATATGGCCTAAAACAATCTCCTAGGGCCTGGTTTGGAAAATTTAGTAATGTTGTTCAACAATTTGGTATGACTCGGTGTGAGGCAGATCATTCAGTCTTTTACCGTCACTCAAGTGTTGATTTGTCTACTTGATAGTATATGTTGATGACATTGTTCTTACAGGCAGTGATAGTCATGGCATCTCTGAGATGAAACAACATCTTTGGAACCATTTTTAGACCAAATATCTTGGGCAAACTTAGATATTTCTTGGGTATTAAGGTGGCACAATCCAATGATGGTATTGTTATATCTCAAAGGAAATATGCACAAGATATTTTGGAGGAAACTGGGTTGATGAATTCAAAACCCGTGGACAAATCCATGGATCCTAATACTAAACTTCTACCAAAATATGGGGAGCCTATGTCAGATCCCGAGAAATATAGAAGACTAGTTGGAAAATTGAATTATCTTACAGTTACTCGTCTTGATATTTCCTTTGCAGTTAGTGTGGTAAGCCAATTCCTTAATTCCCCATGTGAAGATCATTGGAATCCAGTTATTCGTATATTAAAGTATATTAAAGGATCTCCTGGAAAAGGATTGTTATATGGTTCTAGTAACCATACAAGAGTAGTTTGTTATTCTGATGTTGATTGGGCAAGATCTCCTTCTAATAGAAGATCTACATCCTGATATTGTATCTCTATTGGTGGTAACTTGATCTCTTGGAAAAGCAAGAAACAGAGTGTTGTGACAAGATTTATTACAGAAGCAGAATATAGAGCTATGGCTTCAGCCACTTCTGAACTTGTTTGGCTTAAGCAATTGCTTAGAGAGCTACAATTTGGAGATGTCACGCAAATGACGCTTGACAATCAGGTTGCTCATCATATTAGTTCTAATCATGTCTTTCATGAGAGGACCAAACAGATTGAAATTGATTGTCATTTCATTCGAGAGAAGATTGTATCTGGAGAGATCAAGACTGGATTCATGAACTCAAGTGATCAATTAGTAGATATTTTCACTAAGTCTTTATGGGAACCGAGAATTGATTATATTTGTAACAAGCTTGGTACATACGATTTGTATGCACCAGTTTGAGGGGAAGTGTTAGATATATTATCTTTATTTTATATTTATGTTTTATTTTTTAGTTAGTTTGTTATTATTTTTTATTTGTATTTTGGACTTAACTCGTATTTCTTCTATTATAAATAGAGAAACCTATGTGTATTTAACACTCCCAAATATAATTTTTCACTATATTCAACACTATAAATAGTTACTTCAATAAATATTATTAAAAGAAGACAATAAATTTTTTTATTGTTATTTAAAATTATTTACATTAAATTAAATTAAATTTAAACAGGAGGTACACATATATTTAATAAATAACATATATATATATATATATATATATTTGAAATTATCTGGATGATAATAAATTACTTCATATTTTTATTATTATGATATAAAAATTAAATAATGATAAGAAAATATAGTTTTCAGTGTAAAAATATCCATTGGAATTGTGTCAATGATTTGCGGGTATTTTTAACAAAATTATTTGAATCTCATGAAATCTAGTGGTAGGTGTAGTAGTTAGAAATTTCGCATTTAGACGATGTGAGCATGAAATTTAATGGTGATGATTCATATACATAATAAATCATGGGAAGACAACCCATGTACAGAAAAATGTGTATTTGTCTTTTACCATGAGTAAAAATTCATTACCAGAAACATTAAATAAAATATGACAAGACCAGTGAGATTTTCGGAGACTCCTGGTAAACAATTAATATGAGTAGGTAATTTAATTAACATCTTTAATTATTTTCTAAAATGAAATCATATAAAAACATGCTTTTCAAACAAAATGGTAAGTGTCGTAGGAGTCAAGAATCAACCATAATTCATTTTTCCCAAATGGTAAATTTATGTCAAACCTTTAAAGTAACGTAAATCTACCTATGACAGGTAAGTATTATACATAGTCTAAGTTGTAAGAGTAAGATGTAAACAATTCTTTTTTATGTTTATTTTTATAGTAAATATTACTTAATTATTTACAAAATTGTAATTGTGCACATTTATGATATGTTGTTAACATGGTAAACATAATTTCGGGTGTGAAAACTTTTGTGTTAGCAATGATATGGAGATTTATCTATTATTTTTTTTTAATTCATCTCAATAATGTTAGTTCCATCAAGTATCTATGTTATAAAAATAAATACATAATAACTTTTCTTGTTGTGCATAAATATGTTTACGTAGTACATGGTTGAACCACACGTTACCTTTTTTTAATATCTTATGTTTTTGCTGAATAAAATAATAAAAATGTTTTCTCTCCTAAATAATAATTTCCTTAATTGGAAAAAATGGAGTTAAGACAAAAGTAAGGTGTATATATTTTGGGAAAGAAAGACCACAATAATTTGTGACACACGAGATGGAGACACAATTTTGTTGTCCTTTTTCTTTAATTGATTAAAATAAAGTATTGGTAGGTGACAACTGAGATAGCATACGGCACTGGATTTGACTCCCATTTAATTAAAAATGAAAGCATGTTTGGTATCACAAAAGTATGCTTATTTAATGACACCCCATAAATTGCTGATTTATGATTTGTTAATCAACTCGATCTAGATCCAAAAGAATTATAAATGCATGAATTCATGGTACATTTTATCATTATTTTCAGCTTTTCAAATACCAAATTTTTAAAAAATATATATATTTTTAATTTATTATTATGTATCCAGTCAAGTATAACTCAAACAGTCAACTATTAAGTTGGTGAAAAATTATGAGTTCGAATGATCAACTAAACATCCTAACTATAAATTGTTAAACTCAATTATCTAATAAATTGAATGATAGTTGGTCAGATCGAAACTAAACATCCTATCTATAAATTGTTAAGCTCAATTATTTAATGAATCGAACGATGACTCTGAACGATCTGAACAGAATAACAAGATAGTCTACATGGTTATCTAACAAACCAAATAACACTTCATCATACCTAACCGTCTAAATAATACTAAAGTATATTAACTCTAAAATTAATTAATTCAAAATTAAAGTATGGTTATTTATATTTGGATCAACCTTAATAAAAAAAATCTACCATAAAATCTACAAATAAACGTTTGAAATAAGAAGATAAGTTATGGAAGGTTAAACTTGATTGGATTTAACACCAAAGTACCTTAGGAATATAACATCCAAAGTGGTTTAGACATACGAGAGACCACTCACAAAATATAATTTTGACTTTGAATAACTAATCAAAATAACTTTAGACGGTACATTGAAAACCGGACACTTGATTTTAACTACATATAAAAAATAGTTATATTTTTTAAATTTCAAGATAATAACAATATTTTTTTTATCCTTTATATTTTATTTTAAAATTATATTGTGTGTATGCGTGGACGAGACTGTCTCACCAAAAAACAGTATGAGTCACCAACACCTTCATACGTGTTTCATTTTGTGATTAAGAATTGTTTGTATTTTAATGTCAGTAGCTTGAAAACTCGGTTGATGGCTTCATCATGCTTCCACGCTTCTTCTGCATGTTCAAGCTTTCAACTTAATATTCTTCCAAATTCTTATACATAGTTTAAAGCAGAAGGAACAAGATTGTGGTTACGTACATAAGAAATTTCTGGAGTTCATGTTACGTACCTTCTGTCACTTACGAATGATTCACTGAAAGATTCAGTGATGCAAATGGATATGTTTCTTAATTCTTCAATGCATAGAAAAACAATGTGGTGCAAAGGAGTTAGACACAGACATTAAAGTAATGTTTTTCCACATATATGTATTATTATTGAAGGATGAAAAGCGAAGAACGTGGGCTTATTTTTGCTGAGTAATGGGGATCTGTAACAAAAAAAAAGAGCCAATTTTGTCTTCAGTTTCGTTGAGAAATCTCAATTTAGTCCCTCGTTTTAAAAGTGATTGAAATGGGTCTTTACTTTCAAAATTTTGAGTCAAATTAGTCCCTTCGGTCAAACAGAAACAAACAACGTTAAGGGTTTGATGATTTGGCAGTAGAGATGTTATTTTATAGATATATCTATAAAATAATATCTCTTATGCTAAATCATTAAACCTTTAAGACCATTTGTTTCTGTTTAACAAAAGGGACTAATTTGACTCAAAAGAGAAAGATTCAAAAGACCATTTGTTTCTGTTTAACGTTGATGTAATTTGCTCCCTAAATAAAGATTCAAAAGAGAAAGAGAGCTACTATCTTTTAAAAGTTAATTATCTATCCTATAAGATACATAATTAGGCTATATATCATAGTACATGTGTTAAATTAGTTTAAATTTGTAAGTTAAGTAAACTCATTAAACTTTTTAGTAAGGTGAAGTTAGAAAAATATGTAGTCTTTAAATATGAATTAAATCAAATTTGACTCATTTAAGTCACATGATTAA
Source organism: Vigna radiata var. radiata (assembly GCF_000741045.1). Classification (NCBI taxonomy): domain Eukaryota; kingdom Viridiplantae; phylum Streptophyta; class Magnoliopsida; order Fabales; family Fabaceae; genus Vigna; species Vigna radiata. Next base: position 564,795 of record NW_014542552.1, on the reverse strand, counting down.
AGAATGACGAAAGAAAATTAATTTATAATTTTATTATTAATAATAAATTCTCTTAATTTTTTATTGTTATTCTAATTATTATTATTATTATTTATTTTAATTATATTATACATTACATTAATATTTGTAAGTAGTGTTGTCAAAAAGAGTCATCAGACCTAACTCGCTCAATTCACTACAGGTTGACTACTTAGTAAGTCAATCTAACCCGGTTCACTTATTAGAGAACAAAATAATTTTGAACTCGGTTTAACCCACCACGGATTGGTAGGTTAAATGAGTTGGTTCACTAATTCACTTAATTATAAGTTTTTTTTCTCAATTAAAAAGAATAACAAAAGTTTTGTAATTAAAATCTAAATAAAGGGGAATGGTCTTAAGTTAGATTTATGATCAATCAAACATAATTTCATTCACACAAAGATATCACAAAATCTCTTAAACAAAATTTTTAGTAGTTTGATAGCATTCAAATGTGTTTTTGCATAAAAATTAAGTTAATAAGTATAGATTTATGAATTTCTCATGTTGCTTAATTATTCCACACAAAAATAATTTCATGCAAACGTCTATTTTAATATTTTGTAGACTGACTAACGAAACAAGAATTATTTATTAAAAAAGTTATGTGCATTTGTGAAATAACCTGATTTACCACGGGATCAACCTACAAGAGCCAAGTTCTCAGTTAATCGTTCAAAATAGACTCGTAATGAAATTTTAATAATTTTTTCAACCCAATTTGGTCTAAATCTATGATAGGCCATTTTAACTCATGGACTCCAACCTATTTTGATAATATTTTAATATTCAGTATATATATATATATATATATATATATATATATATATATATATATATATATATATATATATATATATATATATTTATATATATATATTTATCTAACTATTATATGTGAATTGAGACAGGTTACAAAAATTCTAGTAAGAGTTAAAAATATTTTTAGTTTGTGATTTTTTTTAAATATATTTAATATTTTTGTTATAAAATTTAATTTCTCATTAAAATTTTGTAATCATTGTTTTATTCTATTTCAAAAATTATTTTAGTTCTAATTTATGTTATAATTTGGCTATTTTTTTTTTCAGTTTAAAATCTAAATATTCATTTTTTTTTCTAATTTAATATTTTTAATTTAAATTTAAAAAAATACTTATTTTAAACTTATAAATTTTTGAAAATATACATAAATGTAATATGGTACTTTTTATTTTGACTTAATATACTTTATATCTTTGTTAACTTAGTTAAATATTTCAAGTGTCATTTTACATTTGTATTTTTAATGTTTTAAAAAAATTAAAGTTTAAAATGGTGAATTTTTATTGAAATTAAAAATATAAAAAAATAATTTAAATAATTAGATGGAGTGATTTAATGTATAAATTTTAAAAATTTATTTTAACATTTGTATATATAAATTATAATTACGTTTAATTATTAATTTGGTTTCATTTTGAATAGTTCAATTTAAATTAAATAGAGACTAAATTAGTGAAAATTTTATATAAAAAAAAAACTAAATTGAATACATGTGATATTGATTTTGACACATAAGATGCATTATCATGTAACAATGAACTGACATCACATTCACTTCACATATAACCAAAAAATATTAAAAATTAATATGTGACATGTACAAATATAATATTGATCAAATTAAATATTTTTAAAAATAAACAACTTAACTGCATCAAATAAAAATTATGGATCTAATTGATTTTTTTAAAAATAAATTACGACAAAAATATTTGTCTATAAATTTCTTACGCTGAATTATTAAAAAATTGTATATTGTATTTATGAAACAATTAAATATTCTTTTATAAGTGAATAACCACTTGTAACCATATAGAACTTTAACTTGTAGTGAGGAGTAGAATTTAAATAATTTTTAACATTTAATTATATTTTACTAATATAAAAACACTTTAGTTATTTGCTAAACATATTATACTTTTTTTTATTACATTAATCAAATCAAATAAATTTTTATTAATTGTTTTTCTTATTTTTATTCTCTTTTTCTTAATTAAATTAAAAACACCTTTTACATTTTTTAGTATTTTTTTTCTTTTCCTTTCTCTCATTTTTTTTTCACGCCTCAATCTAAATAAATTATTAATTCATTCAATCATGAATTAATTTCAATAATGTTATATGGTTCATTCGATAAATTTCAAATAAAAGAAAATGAATATAAATTTTCATTACATGAATTTCACTACAGTAACTATTTAATATTCTTAATATGATCAAATACTCTATTTCTTAATAGTTTATTTTACTCAAAAGAAAAAGTTGTCGTGCTTATTGAGGGAGACCGATGCGAATAACTATCATATTTTGATTTTTATCTATAACTTTAGAAACATTTGATATCAGAATAAGAAATTGAAACTGGGAAAATATTGTAAAGTTTATTCAAATTAATTTTTATTTATTTTTTAGTATTTAGGTTTGAGAAAAGAGTGAGAGAAGATAAAGAAAGTAATGCGCACTCCACACTATAATTGGGGTAATAATAAAAATTTTGAAAAAAAGAAAGATAAATAGAGTATTACCCTAACTTAACCAACACAAGAAAATTTAATAACCAAACAGTTATATTTAATAATATTTATTTACTCGGCACAATATTTATACAATAAAGCGAAATTAGTCAATTATTTAATATCGATTTATACTGACATAAAAATTCACTAAACAAAATTATAATATGTAACATCTTAAAGTCGGTTTAGTCGATTTTATCCTTAAATAATACACGTTTGCATATGAACACTGAAATTAGTTTATCATTCTTGTAATGAAATATATAACATTTTTATATTTCAGTTAAATAAGTTAGTTTCCAATTCCATTTAAAATTTATCTTTTCGTAATTTGAATTCTATTAGGCTTTAACTAATTAGACGTGTTACACACGTATCAGAATTGAAAAGTCACCAGTAGTCGAACAAAATCTTATTAAATTAAAGGTTCTTTTTTAATGATAACTAGTTTTAAACCAGTATACAAGTTGATGTTTTTGATGATTTTGTGTGTGTTTTTCTAGTAAATATATATTATATTAAAAAAGATATTTAAATATATATTACATTAAAAGATATCTAGAGATTGAAGAAAAAAATAATAATATTTTTAAATTTATAATTAAATTTTGAATAGAATTAACGTGAAAATTATTCATAATTTGAAAAAGTTAATATATATATATATATATATATATATATATATATATATATAGGAATGTAAAGAATGAATTTTGTAAAAATATAAAAATATAACACAGGAAAAAAAATTATAAAGAATAAATTATGTAAAAATATGATGAGTATATTAGTTATAAATACAAATTAGTGTATGTATATATTGGTCTAAAGTGTATTGTTATACTTATATAATTATTGCTTGATATATTCGTGTAATATCTAAGGCTAGATTTGTTTAATTAGTATACTCATCTAATGTGCATTGCGACACTCATCTAATGTGTATGAAGAGATTCGTCTAATTTGTATTCTAAGACACATCTCATAAGAGAATGAATAGGTCTAATGTGTATTGATAGACTTGTATAATATTTGTACAAACAAACTCTTCTAATGTATATTGTTAGACTCATTTAATTAGTTTATGGACAAACACATCTAAGGTGTGTTGCATGACTTGTTTAATCAGTAGATGGATATACTCAACTAATGTGTATGTTTCAGTATATAGGGTCCGAAACCGAGATGCCTTAGTCTCCCTCTTTCTCCCGATCGACCAACTTGCTCGTCCAAGATGTTCTCTTAGATACCGAACGGGGGCGTCCTGCAAAGAAAACACTCCGTCGCTCAAGTTAGATAGGTTATCAGGAAATTGAGTGAATATGATTATTAGAAACAAGGTGTCTCTACCTGACCAATGGTCTCCTATTTATAAACCTCGCGTTCATAACTGACCATTAATTACCGTAAACCGTCGTATCTTCCGTTACTTTCCCATCAAAACTAATAAATGCTTCTTTGCACCACCATCATTCTGACTTCAAGTCCAACCGACCGATTCCACCGGTCATCCCGTATGTGGGCTTTACTCCCTTCGATCCCTCCGGTCGGTCTAACCCACCCCTTACACTACACAAGCCCCCCAAGCCCCGAGCGACATTTTTTGTGAAGGGGTTTTACAAATTCCCATGTTGAAATCTTCACGTTGAGTTTCAGTCGACTAGACATCGAAACGTCATGACATCTCAACCACGCGATTGAACCCTAACGAATGGCTAAGATCTCATCGCCCATCAATTATGCCTATTCACCGAAGAGTCACAACTTTCCCACCGTTAGATCTGATATATGTAGACGACTACGATGAATTCCTCAAACCGCTTTTTGCGGCTATAAAAGGTGGAGGGCCCCCCTCCCATTTCCTTCACTCCCTCCTTCGCCTACTGCTCCTCCCGTTCCTCCTTCACCTACTGCTCCTCCCGTTCCTCCTTCCCCTATTGCTCCTCCAGTTCCTCCTTATTCCTCAGGTAATGTCTTCATCTTCGTGGTCTACCGATGAGTTTGAGAATGAAGGTCGGGGGTATGCTGACGACGCAGCAGCTTCGACTTCGTCCGAGTCTTCCTCGTCTCACTCCTCTGGTCCTCCCGTTCGAGAGGAAGCTCCCAACAATGATGTCGAATTTAATGTAGACAACTCACTTGAATGGACCGGCATCACCCCACCCCCGACCATTCAAGGCTATGATTGGGCCCCTCATGAGGTTCGTGGTAACCCCTCCTATTTCATTACGACCACCTCCATAGTACGCCTGTTAGAGTCAGTGGATCTTATGTCCAACATACGGCGAGACGCTGCTGACATATCCCCAGTCGTATGTCGTTCCAATGAACGGGCATGTCACGACCGGGAAGGGTATGTTTTAGACTTCTTTTATGCCTACGTCACTCTCTTTCGCAACTTGGGTGTAAGACTCCCTTTCTTCGAGTTCCAAACGGGCGTGCTATGAGAATTGAATATTTTCCCCGCCCAACTTCATCCGAACGACTAGGCATTCATGTAAGCTTTTGCGGTCCTTTGTACCGGTCTACTTTTAACTCCTACTCTTGCCTTGTTTCTCTATTTCTTCCATGCCCGACCCCATCCAAACAAATCTTGGATTTCTTTAATTCTAGTAAAGGATAAATAACTCTTCACCTCGTTCAAATCCTTCTACAAAGACTTCAAGTCCAACTTTGTCAAAATAGCCATACGAGAACCCGATCGGCCCAAGTTTTTCTTGGAAGATAACCGGCCCAAATTTCCCCTATACTGGATAGGAAATCCCAAACGAGTTATTTCTTGGGCTAAATCTGAGATGACCGAGGATGAGCTAGAAGTTGTCTGCCAAATTGATCAGCTACCCCGGAAGACCTCTTCTCGCAAACTCATTGAGCTTCTAGGAACCGACACTCTACGTGCTAGGGTGTTCGGTAAGTTTTCTTGTATTTTTCTTTCTCCGATCGGTCATTATTAACTTGCTAAATTTGTTTTATCATTGCAGACTTCTTTGGCGGCATGGAAAAACATCAAACTTTCGCTCGTGCCCTGGCTCGCAAAAACAAACGTAGCGGTCACACCACGTTCCCTTCCTCCAACATTGTTGCCCCCTCCAGTTCCGCTCCACCCCAACCAGGGAATGCGGCTTAGAAAATTCATGACCTGACCGATGACTCTAAACCGATCGTCATCTTAGGTGCGACGAAGACCAAGGGAAAGAGGAAACAACCCCACAAGAAGACCCCCTCTCCTCCCAAGAAGAAAAGGAATCCTGGTCCCCTTCTTTCCGGTCCCCTAGACCCCAACGTTCACGTATCCGATCGTCTTGAGTTCGACCTTACACCAGAAGAAAGGAACCTTTCAAAAAGATGACCCCCTCTGAGTCTTTAGACATGGCCTACGAACTAATAGCTCGGGCCAGTGTCTGTCTAAACTATTATGCTGGGACCACTAAACCGCTCCTGGTGTCAGAGCTCGAGGCTGCCAACAAAAACCTGGAGACAGCGAAAGAAGAAATCTCCACCCTCACCAAACGTCTTGAAAAATCCAACAAACTTGCAGAGGACGAACGGGTCAAGGCTGCTGCCACCCTCCTTGAATCTCAAAATGAAATGAAATGCCTCCAGCAGTCTGTAGATTCTCTGACTCTCGACCTACAACAGTCTTCCACCCAAATCAAGCAAATAACTATAGAGAGGGATGCTGCCCTTGCCAATCGGGACAAGGCATTCGCCGACTTCTCGACCTTAGAGGATGAAGTCTGTGAAGAGCGCCAACGTGGGTTCGAGCAAGGGATCGCGCAGTTCCATTATTTCTTCAAAACCCCTTTAGAGCACGAAGGCTTCAACATCATGAAGATCTTGGTGGATGGTCAACTTGTTGATATCTCCTCCCAGGTTTCTGCAGAAGCTGAATCCAACCCCGATCAGGTCGCCCCTCCGGTTTCTGAAGACATCCTGATCACTCTAAAAACTGCATCATCCGTTCCCCCTCTTGACAACACTACTAGGACCTAGTTGTTTTTTTTTTTTTTGCTTTATTATGCATCATTCTGACTTGTACTTCCCTCTTACCGCCCCCTCCTTTCTTTTTATTTCCCGAACCCCATAGAACGATGAAGTTATCTACATTGCAATTTTTCTTTCCTTTATATTTTCGCATTGAATGCTTCGATATTTTTCTCTCTGTTTTTTTTTTTATTTTTTTTACATCTCTCCTTCGACATTTTCTCCATGATCCCCCGTTCGACTGGAGGCAAAGCGTCCTCGCTTACATCTTCTCTTGAAGTCATTTTTCGGACTTTCCCGCGAAAATCATTTTTCTGATTTTCTACCTTCGTAGATTTGCAAAGTCATTTTCCTGACTTTGTTCGAACGTCCATCCTTATACCTCCTTGCGAAGTCAATTTTCTGACTTCCTCCCCATCAGCTGAAGGCGAAAATCATTTTTCTGATTTTCTACCTTTCGCACACTTGCAAAGTCATTTTCCTGACTTTGTCCGAACGTCCATCCTTATACCTCCTTGCGAAGTCAATTTTTTGACTTCCTCCCGATCGGCTGAAGGCAAAAATCATTTTTCTGATTTTCTACCTTTCGCAGATTCGCAAAGTCATTTTCCTGACTTTATCCGACCGTCCAACCTTATACCTCCTTGCGAAGTTAATTTCCTTACTTCCTCCCGATCAAATGAAGGCGAAAATCATTTTTCTTATTTTCTACCTTTCGCAGATTTGCAAAGTCATTTTCCTGACTTTGTCCGAATGTCCAACCTTATACCTCCTTGCTAAGTCAATTTTCTGACTTCCTCCCGATCGGCTGAAGGCAAAAATCATTTTTCTGATTTTCTACCTTTCGCAGATTTGCAAATTCATTTTCCTGACTTTGCCCGAACGTCCAACCTTATACCTCCTTTTTCTGACTTCCTCCCGATCGGCTGAAGGAGAAAATCATTTTTCTGATTTTCTACCTTTCGCAGATTTGCAAAGTCATTTTCCTGACTTTGTCTGAACGTCCAACCTTATACCTCCTTGTGAAGTTAATTTTCTGGCTTCCTCCCGATCGGCTGAAGACGAAAATCATTTTTCTAATTTTCTACCTTTCGCACATTTGCAAAGTCATTTTCCTGAGTTTGCCCCGATCAACTGATCCTCCAACAGTGTCTGAAATTGGTACTTTTATTCAATCCGTAAAGCAAAGATTACAATAGAATTGTTTGAAATATTTAACTAAAATAAAACTTTAAATGAGATATATTCCAAGTGTTAGGGATTGGCTTCCCGTCCAAACGCTCCAGTCGGTATGCTCCATTATTCAAGCTCTCCCGTACTCGGAACGACCCTTCCCAATTTGCAGCTAGCTTTCCATGAGTTGCTTCCTTTCGGGCCTCCCCCGCTTTCCTCCACACTAAATCTCCCTCCATTAGCTGTCTAGGCCGAACCTTCGCGTTGTACCTTCGAGTAACCAACCTTTTCTGTGCCTCTACCCGAACTATTGCAACCTCTCTTATTTCCTACAAAACATCCAAGTTGCCCCTCAAGCCTTCATCATTCGAACTCAGATCGTCCAACCTTTTCCTCAAAGTTTCTTCTCCCACCTCGGCAGGTACCATAGCATCTGTCCCATAGGTTAGGCTGAATGACGACTCCCCCATTGCGCCATGTGGCGAACAATGATACCCCCATAGCATCATGTCCCCTTTACCTCACCCAACCTTTTCTTCAGCTCTTGAATAATAATTTTGTTCATGGCTTCGGCCTGGCCGTTTGTCTGTGGATGCTTGACAGAACTCGTAACCGGAGTTATTCCCCATTCTCGGTAGAATGCCACCAGTTTCTTATCTATAAACTGCAGACCGTTATCTGTCACGATTGCCTTGGTCAGCCCGAATCGACATATTATCTTCCACACAAACCTTTGAACCTGAGCAACCGTGATTTTTGCTAAAGGTTCAGCTTCTACCCACTTGGTGAAGTAATCCGCTGCCACCAATAAGAACTTCATTTGAGCCCGCTCGGTCCGGAGTGGTCCAACAATGTCCATTCCACACTGGGCAAAAGGCCAAGGAGACACGATACCCTGCAGCTCGACTGCCGGTCCATGAAACACATTCCCATACTTCTGACAAGCTTTCCACTTTTGGGTGAACGTCATACAATCTTTCTCGAGCGTCGGCCAGAAAAATCCCGCTCGTAAGACCCTCGCCCGAAGGGTTCGTCCCCCAGTGTGTCTTCCACACACTCCCTCATGTAACTCCATCATCACATACTCTGCTTCACTCTCCACCAAGAACTTCAGCAAAGGCGTGACATAACCCCTTCGGTATAAGTCGTCACCCACCAGGCAATACCGAGCTATCTGCTTAGCGTCTTCAGGATTAAGTGCTTCCCCTCCGTCCTGCCTTCGAATCAACCGAACAATCTCATCCTTCCAACTCGTTCGTGGCTCGCCGGCCATAACGTTGAAACATTCCACCGTTGGCTTCGCTAACACTTGCCTAATTATTGTCGACAACCCCCCCTTAACATTCCCGCTCGCTAACTTGGATAATCTATTCGCCCGACTATTTTCCGTTCGCAGCACGTGTCGTAACCGAAATTTTTTGAAGCATGTCTCCAACCGCTTTGCCTTATGGAAATATTGCAAAAGTTGATTATCTTTTACCTGGAAGCCACCATTCATCTGCCCCTCCACCAACTGTGAATCAGTTCGGCATTCCAAAGAGCTTGCCCCCAAATCCCGCGCCAATGACTAGTTATTGCCTACCTTAAACTGAAACACCAATGACTGTTCTATTAACACCCCGTTCGGGCCTTCCAATACCACTCCCGCTCCTCCCCCATGCTTGTTGGAGGATCTATCCACAAAAAGTTGCCAACAAAAAGCCTCCTGTTCCCCCGACAATTCACTAGCGAAATCTGCAAGGTGTTGTCCTCGAACCGATCCCCTGGGTTCATACTTCAACCCAAATTCAGACAACTCTATTGACCAGCCTATTATCCTGCCCGCTAAGTCAGGCTTTCGCAGTATTTTGGCTATCGGGTAATCTGTCCAAACAACCACCTGATGTCCCTAAAAATAAAGTCTAAGGCGCCGAGCGGCATAAACCAAGGCTAGGGCCACTTTCTCCAATTGTTGGTACCGAAGCTCAGCGTCCTTAAGGCTCCTACTAACAAAATAGATTAGCCTGAATTGAGGAGTTTCTTGGACTAACGCCGCACTAATAGCCTCCTCTATTGCTGCTAAAAACACCTGTAAGTCAAGACCCACCTTTGGCAGACCCATAACCGGGGGTTGGGTGAGGATCGTCTTCACTTCCTTGAATGCCTCCTCACTCCGCTCATCCCAACATTCTTGGGCCGTCCTCTTCATTGTCTTCAGAATCGGCTTTATCTGTTCGACCAGATGAGGAATAAACCGAGACAATGATGTTAAACGCCCCACTAACCTTTGAACCTCCTTCACCGTTCGAGGGCCCCTCATTTCTAGCACTGCCTTGCATTTATCGGGATTCTCTTCAATTCCCCGTGAGGTTAACATGAACCCCAAGAACTTCCCAGCTCGAACCCCGAAAGTACATTTGGCTGGGTTAAGGCGCATATCAAACTTTTGAACCTGCCCCAGGACCTCTTCCAAATCTTTCAAGGCAAGCTTTGTTAAGATCCGTGAAGTCCGTACACATTCTTCACTTACCATTGGATTTCTTCACCATAACCACATTGGCTAACCAAGTGGTATACTTCACCTCTCTTATGAAGCCATCCTCAACCAACTTCCCGACCTCTTCATCCACTGCTTTTATCTTCTCAGCCCCTAATCTTCTCTTCATCTGAGAAATCGGTCGGGCATCCCGAAATATGGACAACTTATGTGAAATCACGTCAGGATGAATTCCCGGCATGTCTGCCGCCGTCCACGCAAACAAATCTTTATTCTTGACCAGCAGACACCCAACCTGTTCCATCTGTCCTTCTAATAAACCCCGACCCACCATTGTCACCTTGCCCTCACCCTCCAAGGGAAAAGGTTGAACTTCCCCCATTGGTTCTACCCTATCATCTGTACTCTCCCTAGGATCCAACTCGGCCAACGCTACCTCCGAATGAGAGTCATGCGTTCAGTGTAAAAGTGGTTTTACTTTTAGACCGACAGCATAACACTCCCTAGCCACCTTTTGATCAGCCCTGACCACCCACACCTTTCCATCATCTGAGGGATACTTCATCGTTAGGTGAGGGGTGGACACTATCACTCCGAACGCGTTCAAGAAGGTTCGACCGAGCAACACATTGTAAAAAGTTTCTGCCTCCACCAACAGAAATCGCACCTTAAGTTCCTTAGCCGTAGCTTCTGTCCCCAGACTCATTTTCAAATCCACGTACCCTCGGGTATCCACCCGTTCTCCCGCAAACCCCAGTTTTTGCTCATGGAAAGGCATGACCAACTCGTCCGATATATCCATTTGTTGGAAAGTCTTCCAGTACAATATATTTGCTGAACTTCCCCGATCCACCAACACTTTGCTTACACTGTAACGAGCGATAATAGCCGTTATTACCATGGGATCATCTTGGTTGGGGTCGAGTGCATGGAAATCTTCATCTGAGAAAGTTATTGGTGGCATGGTCCTGCGTGCCATATCAGCCCGATTGACATTGTGTAAATGCCTCAAGTGCCTCTTCCAAGCAGCAGAAGACGGTCCTCCCCCCGCGAAACCTCCCGAGATAGTGTTTATAACCACCCTTAACGGTTTTTCACCGCTCTTGGCTACCTCCTGTCGCTCGGCTTGGGGCGGGTTTCGCCGTTCGGATTGTTGACGGCTTGATGAAGGTTGAAAAACAGTTATTTTCATATGTCAATCTAGACCAAATTACGCCATTTACTACTTGGAATGAGCTTAGAATCAAGAAAAACTCAATAAATGAGTCTGTAGAGAGTCAAAAGTTGGTTATAGCGATTTTATGCTTGTTTTGCATTGTTTTGTATCTATTTTGAGAAAGTGAAGAATGAAGTTGAAGATAAAGGTCATAGACTCAAGAAAAGAGCAGAAAAATGAAGATTTGAAGAGTCGACGCACTGCCCGGCGACTACTTAAACCGTCGGGCGGCCCAGGGCGAGGAGTAGGCACTAGCGTTGGCGCTGGGCGGTTTTGAGGGAAACCGCCGGGCGACACCTTACACCGCCGGGCAGTTATGAGGCTTTTGGGAAAACGCCGGGCGGCACAGTTGAACCGCCGAGCGGTGGTCCGCTGGGCATGGGCCTGTTTTTTGTTGCGCTCCTCACCTATAAATACCCCTATTTCGAGATCAGAGTCATTCTTTTGACAGGGGAGAACGGTCAGACCTAATTTTGCTCTCTAGAGAGGATCTCTTGGATGCTTAGGCTCCTTTTCATCTTTTCTAGGGTTTGCTTTTCCATTCTTCTTCCATTTTTCATCTAGTTTCACCATG
>NW_014542552.1:543286-552159 GCF_000741045.1 Vigna radiata var. radiata | reverse complement strand
ATGAAATTGTAAACCCCCAACAACATCCATTCATCCATTGTTTTCTTTTGTCAATTGAATCATTGTCTTTTGCATGTTAATATTTTTGTTCTCAAATCATATTAATTATTTTTATTTTCAAGTCTTATTGTTTTAATTCACGTGAACGAGAAAGCCTTTCGAGTCTCCTGGGAAGAACGATATTGGGTTTTAGCAATTATATTACTTGAACGATTTGGTACGCTTGTCAATCTGTCAACAAGTTTTTGGCGCCGTTGCCGGGGACTCGAGGTTTATTTTTCTAGTAGTGTGAATTGATTGAATTTGACTTGGTTGTAATTATTTTTGTTTTATTTTTCTTTAATTGCGTTTTGTTTCATTTTTCTGTAAAAGTGCTTTTAGGGTGTGTTTCTTGTGTATGCAGGAAACAATACATATTAGAAGCAGGAAAAACTAGCAACTTCTATTAGAAAGTCTACCAGACGAGAGGATAAAGAGACGTCCTTCACGTGAGAGATCCCTTCCTCCAGAAGCTATTTCGTAGTCTTCGCTTGAGACTCTTGCACCAGATCTTGATGAGATGGCTAACCAACCTCCTCCTAGACGTACTTTAGGGGACGCAGCTAATACAGTAGGCCCCTTGAAATTCAACAACATTGCAGTTCCAACTAACAACGCAACCAGCATGGTGATGAGTCCGATGCTCATCCAGTTAGTCCAGAACAACCAATTCCATGGGTTGGCAAATGAAAATCCTTACAAGCATTTGACAATCTTTGGTGAGATTTGCAACATGGTGAAGATAACTGGAGTGCCGGATGATAGAGTCAGACTTAGTTTGTTTCCTTTCTCGCTTGGAGGAAACGTAAAGGACTGGTTGAATTCTTTCCCTAAAGGAACGTTCAGGACTTGGGAAGCGGTGATCCAACAATTTGTTACTAAATTCTTCCCAATTCCAAAAATTAATCAAGGGAAGCTGGAGATCTCTTCGTTCAAACAAGGGATGGAGGAAACTCTCAGGCAAGCATTAGATAAATTCAAAGGTTTGTTGAGGGCGACCCCAGTTCATGGGTTTGATAAAACTTCATACTTGCTTGTGTTCCTTGGAGGTTTGCAGGCTCATTCTAAAATGATGTTAGATGCCTCAGCTGGAGGCAGTATCAATAGAAAAACGGAAGATGAGGCGTATCACTTGATTGAAGAGATGGCCTTAAATGAAGTGTTGCAGAGTGAGAGGGGCACACAAAAAGGAGGACTCTTACATCTTCCTACTGAAGACACTGCAGCTGCGTAGAATCACCTCCTCAGCCAGAAATTGGACAAGTTGACAAAGGTCCTCTCCGAACTTTCTAGGGGACTTAAAAATATTTCTCAGGCACAACAACTTTGTGATTTATGCGGTGGTGACCATATTAATGGTCAATGTGCTTTCACGGAGGAGATGCAGGAGGATGTGAATTATATGGGAGCCCAATTTCAATACAAGCAAGGGAATTTCAACCAAGGTTGGAAAAATCATCCAAATATTGGGCAAAGCCAGAATACTTCTTCTGGACAAGGAGGCAACTTCCGGCAGCAACAACCTTCTCTCTTATGGCAGCAAGTAAGCAGCTTGACTGAGACAGTCAGAGAATTAACTGACAGATTTGATAAATTTTTGAAAGTTTATGAGTCTCAACAAGCGAGTGATCAGGCCAGCTTTCGATCATTAGGGACACAAATAGGACAGTTGTCTAAGAGGGTTGAAACCACATAAAAACATCAATTTCGGGCTAACACTGATGTTAACCCAAAAGAGGAGTGCAAGTTGTTACAACAGGAGGAAAAAGGAAGCCAGAGGAGGAAAAAATTGAGATCAGAAGCAGTGAGGAAGAAGAGGAGGAGAGGATTCATAATGAGCATAAGAGAGGTGAAGAGAAGAAAACAGAAAGAGAAAAGGAGAAGGAAGATATTAAAGAATCACTCCGCAAGATTCTTAATGAGGCACCCATTAATCCTAGAACATCTTCACAAACTTCTGAATATGATGAGAAGATCAAGTATTATCCGGGAAAGTTACTTGATCTGGGCTATAAAGAAAATCAGGAGCAGTTGGCAAAACCCAGGAAGAAGAACCATCCGCAGAAACTAGAGGATTCAGGAGTTTTGACCCTTCCTTGCGTCATAAATGATGTAGGTTTAGGAGAAGCTTTGATTGATTCAGGATCAAGCATTAATCTGATGCCCCTCAGTGATTTCAAGAAGATTAAAGGGGTAAAATTAAAGCCTACCAAAGTGATCTTGACAGTGGCGGATGGGTCTAGGAAGAAACCTGTTGGAATGGTGGAAAATGCAATTGTGCGGATTGAGGAGTTGGAATTTTTGATTGACTTTATAGTTGTGGATATGACCAATGAAGGAAAAAATTCATTAATCTTAGGAAGACCGTTCATGCGGACTTCCAAGATGGTTATACGTATCCATGATGGAGGAATAAAGTTAAGGGATCATGATCGAGTGTTGCTTTATGGCTCTAAAGAAACTGTACAGAGGGCAGTTAGGAAAGTCAAGTATAAGCCAAAAGTGAAGCTGCAGAGGAAGAAAAATCCGCAGGTATTAATTTTCATTATGAGTGTAATGTTTTGCAGATTCATGAGAAAGGGACGGTGTGTAAGAAGGAATCAACCTCTTCAGAGGAGATATCATTCCTGTGGGGCTTTTCAGTGCGATTCAAAAAAAAGAAGTGGATTGTCAATAGGAGGTTGAAAGATGAAGGAATGGTGGAGATTAGAAGACCATATTCCACAGTGATTAAGAGGGTGGACCGAAGAAAAGTGAGCCGTTGGGACGACGAAGATCCCAACGTGAAGAAGAAGAGTTGAACTTGCTGGAAATCAATTTTTGTATTTTTAAGAACAATTTTCATTTTCAGTTATTTGCATTTTTTACTTTCCTTGGAACTTGTACTTTTTGAATTTTCTGAACAATTTTTGGGTAGCATCTACTGAGGGATGCTAAATTTTTGGTATCCACTGAAGGATATCCGGAAGGTACACCTACTGATGGGTGGTGGAACTGACAAGTGCTAAACAGGTTTAGGTCAGGCTCGTGATGTTAAACAAGCGCTACTAGGAGGAAACCTAGATTTCTTCTTACACTTTTGCATTTTAAATTTCTAGAATAGGTTGAATTTTAATTTCGGTGTGTATCCTTGGCTTAAGTACTTTTTCTGAAAATGTTTGACTGACTGATGTGCATGATGAAGTTATTAGATGATTATTTGATGTGGATGAGAATTGAGGTTCAATGCATGTTGATATTATGTGAAATAGATGTGTGATGAATTATGATTGTGGGCATGATGCTAGGCAGGGTGTATGAATGAATTTTGTGTGAGAAAGCAATGTGTGTGAGATTTTGAGCTCCAAAGTTTTTATAGATGTATGCATTGTTCACAGGAAAACATGGATGATATTGCCTTAATCTTGATGATCGATTGAATTGCATGTGAATGTCATATGATCAAGGCCATTTTTGAAAAACCTTCTCTAGCCAAATTTTCACCCAAAGTGCTTGAAATATTATACCCTTTTTGAACCTTAGCCTTAAACAGGATGTGAACCCTTCTTTTGAAATTCTTTACCTTGAGTTGGGATGAGCTTAATTGTATGTGATGAAAAGGTTCAAGTTTGGGGTTGTAGGGGGAAAATTGAAAAAGCAAGTGAAAAGCATTGAGCTCAAATGTTGTGAAAAAAAAAATTCATGAGAAAAAGAAAAGAAAAGAAGAAAAACATGAAGATGAGCTCAATGAAAAAGAAAAGAAAAGGGAAGAAGTTGGGAATGAGAGACATTAGTGAGAGAGTTGTGCTTAAATGTTGAATATGTTGATGTCTCTCTTGACTCAAGGATTTTGCATTCTAGAAAAACCAATTCTTCTTGTTAACCCAACCTCATTACAAGCCTTAAAAAGTCCTTTTGATGACATTTGCATGTAAAGATGTTGATTGTTTGAGATCAATGGCAATTTTGTTTCATGTGACTTATGAACAATAGAGAGTTGGAGTGTCACCTTAAACACTTTAGTGAAACACTTGCTTGGTATGAACTGTTAATTTTCATGAGTGCATTTTTTGCTTAGTGGATTGGTCATTCATAATGTATAACATCTGTTGTGCAATCTCTGGATTGAAAGCATGCATGCATCTTATTTTGGATTTCACTAAGGATATTGAATTGAGTAGTTTTGTCATGTACTTTGAGATTGTTGAACCATTGGATGGAAGAGGATAAAGCCAAGTTTTGTGTGTTGTTTGTTTTGTTTGCTTGAGGACAAGCAAAGTTCTAAGTTTGGGGTGTTGATGAAGGTTGAAAAACAGTTATTTTCATATGTCAATCTAGACAAGTTATGCCCTTTACTACTTGGAATGAGCTTAGAATCAAGCAAAACTCAATAAATGAGTCTGTAGAGAGTCAAAAGCTGTTTTTAGCGATTTTATACTTGTTTTGCATTGTTTTGTAGCTATTTTGAGAAAGTGAAGAATGGAGTTGAAGATAAAGGTCGTAGACTCAAGAAAAGAGCAGAAAAATGAAGATTTGAGGGAAACCGCCGGGCAATTCTGAGGCTTTTGGGAAAACGCTGGGCAGCACACTTGAACCGTCGGGCGGTGGTCCGCTGGGCTTGGGCCTGTTTTCTGTTGCATTCCTCACCTATAAATACCCCTCTTTCGAGTTCAGAAGCATTCTTTTGACAGGGGAGAACGACCAGACCTAATTTTTCTCTCTAGAGAGGATCTCTTGGATGCTTAGGCTCCTTTTCATCTTTTCTAGGGTTTGCTTTTTCATTCTTCTTCCATTTTTCATCTAGTTTCACCATGTCTATGGTGAACTAAACCCTATTGTTGTTGGGGGAAACAATGTAATCTTTTGATACTCTCTTTTATTGAAACTCTTGATTATTTATATGGTTNCCATATGTTTTGATTGTTAATTGTTGGGTTCTCAACTGTGCTTAAGGCCTTTATCGTTTAACTCATTNGGNAACTGATGTTTGTCTTTATTGATACGGGGACATACAGTAATGTCATGAACTGGTGAGTAATTCCTTGATTTTGCAATACCACCTAAGGATAGGGGTAGGACGATCAATTGCTTTTAACTTCTGCTCTATAAGGCTGTATTAATTGCTATGGGAGGCTAGGGATAGCAAGTCAGTAATTAGTATTAGTCTCTTTTCGCCGAGGGATCGGGTTAAGGGTAGGCTAAGAAAGTTGCATGACAATTAATTAATCAAACTAATATTCAAGAGGAGTAGATAAAAGAGAGCAGATTAGATGAAATTGTAAACCCACATACTGCTGGGTCCTCTGAGTTTCGATTCCTCGCCTTACCCCTCCCTTCTGCTCACCTTCGAAAGACCTTTTTTTCCCCCTCCTGTCTCGTCCAGCCCTAAGGATCGTGCATCTTCGTCCCCGTGCCTTCCCCGATAAGCTATTCCCTCCTCAATCCGGATAAACCCTGCTAGCTTGTTTTGCAATTCATCCATTGATTGAGGTTCCTCCTCATAAAGATAGTCTATAAAAGGTCCCGGTCTTAGGGCAGTGGTGAGTGCACTTACTATCAACCGTTGATCCATATTTCTTACCTGTCGGGCTGTTTGGTTAAAGCGGTTCTTGAACCCCTTCAGCGATTCCTCTTTGCATTGTTTCATTCTAGCCAATGCAGTATATGTCAAACCTCGAGACCGATTCGATGCATGTTGCTGACTAAACAAACGCCTCAAGGTGGCGAAACTATCAATAGTCCGCAGCTGCAGAGAATGGAACCAGTCCAAAGCCTCCTCCTTCAAAGACAAAGAAAATACCCTACACCAGACTAACTCATCAGAAGAATACACAACCATAGCATCGACGAACGACCTTAGATGCTTCATCGGGTCAGTTGAACCTCCATACTTTTCCACCCATGGAAAAACCTTGTTCTCCGGCATTGCTATCCCCATAACATTGGTAGTGAACGGGTGAAGCCCCTCTACTTGATCAGGCTGATCGACAACAACCTGAACATCCTCAAACGGCAGATTCTGTGCCACAAACTCCCTATGCTCTTCTGGATTATCCTGATCATGCCGATTGACCCATTCCCCTCGTTCATTTCCTCTCCCTCGAATTCCTCTCCACATCCGTCTACCATTCTGCCCCTCACCTCTTCCATGCCCTCTCCCTCCACCTCGCCCATTCGGCTTACAGCCTTCAGCCACCACCCTCACCCCCTCCCCCGCAGATGCCGGACGACTAGCCTGACTGTTATCAGAGTGGATGGTCTCGACATTCACCGACTGAACCGATGGCCCCTCAACCCCATTTCCCTGCTCAGCTCGTAAAGCCGCTATCTCAGCCTCATGTCCTGCATCTGTCTCTGCATCTCCTATAGTAACTGCAAGTGTAATTCCTCTGCCATAGTGTCCGTTTCTGGGTTGATTTTGTTTTCGGGCCCCACGGTGGGTGCCAAATGTTTCAGTATATAGGGTCCGAAACCGAGATGCCTTAGTCTCCCTCTTTCTCCCGATCGACCAACTTGCTCGTCCAAGATGTTCTCTCAGGGGGCGTCCTGCAAAGAAAACACTCCGACGCTCAAGTTAGATAGGTTATCAGGGAATTGAGTGAATATGATTATTAGAAAAAAGGTGTCTCTACTTGACCAATGGTCTCCTATTTATAAACCTCGCGTTCATAACTGACCATTAATTACCGTAAACCGTCGTATCTTCCGTTACTTTCCCATCAAAACTAATAAATGCTTCTCTGCACCACCATCATTATGACTTCAAGTCCAACCCACCGATTCCACCGGTCATCCCGTATGTGGGCTTTACTCCCTCCGATCCCTCCGGTCGGTCTAACCGACCCCTTACACTACAGTGTATATTACTAGACCCATTTAATCAATGTACGGACAAACACATTTAATATGTGTTGTAAGACTCGTTTCATCAATAGATGGATAAACTAAACTAATGTATATTTTTAGACTCGTCTAATTAATGCATGGAATGACTTGTTTGATGTTTTATGCAAAACCTATTTATCTAATTAGTACATAGATAGACTTGTCTAATGAGTATTACTAAATTCATCTAATTAGTGTATGAATAAATCTATTTAATGTATATTGCAAGATTCATCTAATCAATGAATGAACATACTCATCTAATATGTATTAATAAACTTGTCTAATTTGTGTATGAAAAAACTGGTCTAATGTATATTGTTAGACTCGTCTAATCAATATACAAATGATATTTCTAATGTGTATTGCTAGACAAGTCTGATCAATTCATCGATAACTCATTTAATCAAAATATTCCTAAACTCATATAATCAACATCTGCAATGAATCATCTAATATATTTTTGTTAGACTTGTGTAATAGTTTTTACAATACTCGTTCAATAAGTGTATGAAAAAAACTTGTTTGATGAGTATTTCTAGACTCGTCTAATCAATGCATTGACAAACTCTTCTAATATGTATTATGTTAAGACTCCGACAAGTGTACCGAATTGTATCAAGTATTAATAAGTAGTAAGACCAAGTATCGTTTCCCTAGAGACTCATCGACCTAGACTTTCGTGTGATTTGTTGATTATAATAAGACTTGAATAACGAGAATTGATGTTTATAATGCTAAAACGAAAATTAAACATGCACATGCTAAAGCCGATCAATTGGCAGTTGAATGATATGGATGAATTGTGCTGTTGGGGGTTTCCGACTTATCCTAATCCACTCTCATATATTTACGAATTCTACTCTTTCATTATTGTTAATGCCACTTTTTAATTTACCCTTATCCCAATGTCTTGGTGAAGAGAGCCTACTCATAATTACTAGTTTACAATGTCTTGTCTCCCTAGCAATTGTTCATGCATTACATTCGCACAAAAGCTTAAAGGCAATCAATCCTCCCATCCCTATGTCTAGGTAATATTGCTCCCGAGAGAATTCCCTCATGTCTAGATCTACCCACATGTGTCCATATAGATAAAATCATAGATCACGCTATTGAATAATGTCTTAAACAAAGTATGCAAAGATAATAGAGGAAATACTCTAACATTTAATAAAATAAAGCATCAATTCAATATATGAGGGCTTCAATAGGATTACATCGTTTTCCAACAACAATGGAGGTTTTGTTCACCATAGACATGGTGAAACTAGATGAAATTAATGAAAAGAACGAAAAGATAAACCCTAGAACTCGTAGATTGGAGCTTCCGCATCCAAAATCCGCCTTTGAGGGGTGAAGAGTGTGTTTCTGTGTCTCCTTCTGCCAAAAGATAGACCCTTTAGGTCGTGTAATTCTATTTAAAGTTCATTAAAATCAACAAAAACTGGCCCAGGCCCAAAGCAGAGGCACTCAGTGTTGCGTCACCGTGATAGGTGTTGCGACCCATACAAATTTGATTGCATATAAGAAATGCAGTATAGCTAGGAAGTGACTCCTAGGTCGTCTCTCAAAGACAAAATGTGGTTCGAGTCTTAGGTCTAACACGAAGTGGGGGCGGGGGGGTTGTGAAAGGTTTTTTTTTTTTTTTTTTTTGCAATGAAAATTAAATTAAATTAAAACTGAAAATTAAAAGCAACCAAACATACTTGAAAACATTGAAATAAATGGACAAAGCATGAAGACCGAACGGTCCCACAGATGACCGAACGATTCTACATTGAGACCAAACTATCTCTAAACCAAGTGAGGAAAATGGAAATGCAAGAAGATAAAGAAACCAAACAAAATAAACAACATAGTGAACGGAAAAACTAAATTGAACACTGCAATAGATAAATATTCAAACATAATTAAGACAATTAAAATGCAATAGTAAATTTAGAATATGAAAAACAACTAAAAATGCA
>NW_014542552.1:536230-542661 GCF_000741045.1 Vigna radiata var. radiata | reverse complement strand
TAAAAGCATATGCATCCCAGCCGTGCACTACTCTTCTCAATTGAAAAATGCTGCATCACGTGCTTAAAGCTTCCATAACAAAATGCTAGACTAATCATTCACTAAAAAAAAATGTTGAACTCCCTTGAATCAACGTCTAATCATCCCCTCAACAAAAAAAAAAAACGTTACAAGCAGAGTGGTGGCTGGCAGCAAAAAGCAAAATGTTCAAAGCCAAAATAAATAAAAGAAACCGAGAGAGAGGGATCAGCTGCTCTCTCTTCAATGCTGGCAGCGTGAATAATGATAAACTCAAAGGAAAATTTTTCAGCTTTTGCATAAAATGAAAAGGAAAAGGAAAATGTGGATCCTTCATTCAGCCATAATCCATCACCGTTCCTATGAGCTTCTTGGAGAAAAAAAATGTTTTTCCCAAAAGCCAAGAGAGACCATGCCTACAAAATGTGTCCCTACAGCTTACAAAATGCCGAGAGAGACCATGCCTTGCAATGTGACGGCTGCAGCTATTTTCTAAGGCCATGTGTCTCCAAAATAGGGGTGGGGTCCACCCTAAAATAAAAGAAAACCCTAGGTGCCAAGTGTCTTATAATTTTGGGTCCCTCATAATTTTTAACAATGGCCCAATGTGCAAAAGTTTGTCTAAAAAGTTTAAACAATTAAATTACATGATAACTAAAATTTAAAATGTCTAATTGGAGAGTCTTGAATTTATTTGGTGTCCTCCAAATGTTCCAAATTGTGTTTCCAAAATTTTCCCTGAAAATAATAATGCAAATAATTAGCTCAGAAAATTCAAATTAATTAAAATTAGAATTTCCGGTCAAANTAAGCATAATTAGGAAAAACGGGAAAATACCGGACAATTAAGCACAATTCCTTGATTAATTCTAGCACAATAAACTAAGTGAAATCAATAAAATATCGACTCATCAAAATAGACCACACTTAGTCTTTTGCACTCCTGGGCAAAACAAAGACGAAAACCAAGGAACAGTTCAACGGACATCAGGGAATTGACACAGACTCAACAGACAGATGACAAAGACTAACAAGGAAAGAAACAGACAGAATTACACAATTCTCAAGAAATCTGTACAAGGAAAAATAGTAGACAGTATCCACAAAGAATCAGAGAAAACAGATTGATGGGCGTCGCAACCCATACAAATTTGATTGCATATGAGAAATGCAGTATAGCTAGGGAGTGACTCCTAGGTCGTCTCTAAAGGACCAAACTGTGGTTCGAGAATCAGGTCAGACACGAAGTGCGGGGGGTGGTTGTGAATGATTTTTTGAATGCGGATAAACAAAATCAAAACACTGACGCAAATAGAAATGCAATCACAGATCTAAAAAAAATGGTTTCAAAGACAAACTGAAAATGGTCAGTCATTAACTCAATCACAATGCTTCCAATCATAGATTAACAACAAGTACACACTACTCTAATCCAAATCCGAGACGAATCACCCAACTTAGCGAAGGCTAATTCGGTCTTCAAAATTACAGACTAAGCGAATGCAATGCACAAATTTAATCAGTCATCCACCATACAGTCTAATCAACTAAGTGAAGAATTGACACCGATTAGGCAACTAAGCGTATACCTAATCGCATGCAGACAACAGACTAAATGTTGAGCAGAATCAAAGCAACAGTATGTCAATTAAAGTGCAAGAATCTCATGGAAACAAAGTAATTTTATTAACGACCAACCACTCTAACCTAAGCTAACATGACAATTAAATTAACACAACTAAACAAACTAGACATCATTAAAGTAAAAGAAAATATTAAACGCCTAACACATGCAATAGACAAATATCCAAACATAATTAAAGCTATTAAAATGTAACAAGTAAGCTAAACATTAAAAGCAATTCATCATGATAATAATGCAAATAAAAGACACTTAAAGAGTAAAGAAACTAGAGTGCTTCTCCACATGACACTTCTTGTTCCAAGCAAAGAAAATAAACTTTTCAAATGGAAATAAAATTGCCCCAGGCCGTAACATGTGTCTCCCTCCGTGTGCTCTTCCAGCAACATAAAAACATTTATCTGCACCACTTCCAAGTTGTGTGCCACCATTTTGGATTTTTTTAAGAGTGAATCAGCTTGAATAATAAACATTCAAAACCTGAATAAATTAAACATTCAAACCCAAAATCATTTGCCTCAGAGAATCACCGTGCACATTCCAATGAAGTCACCGCTACTTTTTTTTCTTTTCAAAGCTAAATAAATCACGGTCTCTTTCTCCAAGAGAACCAAGTGATAAAAAAAAAGAAGAAATCCCTCCCAACAATAAATGCAAACCGTGAGCACCACAAACTAAGTCAACTACCTATCCCATCAAATAACATGACCGTGTGCTAGCTCTTCCTTTCTTCATTCCATAAAAAGCAAAGAAATGAAATTAAAAAAAAAAACATGGACCGTGAATTCTGCAAAGCTTTTCTTCATTCAAGAAAACTCAAAAAGAACATTAGAATTGCTGCAGCTAATGAAAAGGAAAGAGAAAAAAAAAATATGCTTTCTTCATTCAACCAAAGTCCAAAGCCGTGAGCCCCATCTTCATTGCTCCAGCAAACGTTCCAGCCAAAAAAATCCTCTCCCAAAAAGTGACGGCTGCAACTATTTTCTAAGGCCATGTGTCCTAAAATTGGTGTGGGGTCCACCCTAAAAATAAAAGGAAATCCTAGGGTAAGTGTCCTATAATTTTGGGCCCCTCATAATATTTTAACAACGGCCCAATGTACAAAACTTTGTCCAAAAAGTTTAAACAATTAAATTACAATACAACTAAATTTTAAAATGTCTAATTGAAGAGTCTTGAATTTATTTGGCATCTTCCAAATGTCCCAAATTGTGTTTCCAAAATTTTCCCTGAAAATAATTATGCAAATAATTAGCTCAGAAAATTCAAATTAGAATTTCCGGTCAAATTAAGCACAATTAACGAAAATGGGAAAATACCGAACAATTAAGCACAATTCCCTTATTAACTCTAGCACAATAAACTAAGTGAAATCAATAAAATATCGACTCATCACAGATACTCATGAAATCATCCAAGCAATTCAAGACATGGCAAAATGATTAGTCAGTTCAAGAGGTGAATCAAAAGCAACCGAACCTCACAGATGCACTATCAGTGTTTCTCTCAAGTGTCTAGGATAAACAATGTCAACTCAATGCACTCAAGAAAGCAAATACAAACAGACTTGGCAAGCCTCTAAAATCATCACTCAAAAACATATGCATGTTCAAATCAAAAGGTCTTTTATGGATGTAATGGGGCCAAGGACAAGGGAGGATATAATATGGATGAGAAGCTACAAATCAAAAGGAATAGAGGAGCAATGGGGAACAAGTGAAAACACAGTCAAATCACACCTAAAACCCTTTAATTCAATCATCTTCTTGACTCCATTATTCACACAACAATTTTTTTTTTAATTTTCTTATTTTTCTGTATTTTTTTCCTTTTTTTTTCCATCTTGTCTCTCTTCTTTTCTCTCTTTTTAGAACACAACTCTAAGAGACAAGATACACAACATATTTACAAAACAAAACAAGAAGAGGAACCAACTAGCCAATTCATCTGAATATCCCAAGAGACCACACTAATTCCCAAAACACTTCCAAAGCTCCAAAATTCCCTAAGGTTAAGGTAATCATGGTTTTTTACTTAGGGCTAGTGTATGAGCTTCAAAACAAAGAAATGGGGGAAACTATAGGCTCAAAGGGCTAACAAAGATTCAAAACAGGGTAGGCTATCTGGCTGGAGAGGCTCAATCAACAAAACGCCTTAATCATTTTCAAACATGCACATGAGTCAAGAATTATCAACAGAGTCAAGCCAAGGCAAATGTGCAAGCAACCAAGAGGCATATCACACACAAGAAAGATCATCAAATGACTCAAATCTCACACAGGTAATGCGGTCACAATCAATTCAACTCTCAAACATCATGATCAACTTCCAAGCAAAGAAAAACAAGGAATCCAACAAATTAGAGTATCAATGCAGTGAAAGAAAGCTGACAACCTAATCACAGTCCAAAATTTAAGAAAAACATGCAAAACTGTACACAAGACACAACAAAACTACCTAGAAAAAAAAAATTAACACAGAAAACAGAAACTAATCAAAGACAAATCAATGTCTCCCCCAATAGACCACACTTAAACGACATAATGTCCTCAATGTGTCACAAGCATCAGATCAGAAATCAGAACAATCAACAGATCATGGACAAGTGCAACAAAAACGGGAAAGGGAGGAGAAGGAAAAAAAAGGAAATTCCCCTGATCATGGTGGCAGTTGCTAATTTTGGACTTTCAGGGAGAGGTCTTCCACCACAGGATTCAGCAATGAAGTCTTGAGGAAGAACTGCTTCATCCTCCAAATTTGATCAAGGAGGGAGATGTCCTCCACAGCTGGATCTAAGAAGCACTGATCGTTGATGAGTGGATTCAGCTGGTGCCTATTAATCTTCAAACTGTCGACACCTTTGTCTTCCACCATGGGTGTGTGTTGGTCAAATTCATATGTACCTCCTGCAACACGGTTAGTGCAATGTGGCTCCACAGAAATAACATGCAGATAACACCCAATCTCAGTGTAAGAGGTTGAACCTCAAATATACCCTCAGAACATGAATCAAGTTCAAATTTAGAAGCAATATCAACAATAGGCTCAGATTCATGTTCAGTGCATGGAGAACAAACATTCAGACAAGATGGCAAAAGTTGTTTCTCATCATGCAAAGAGGGGGAACTAAAAACATGCTCATCAACAACATAATCTATCTCAGGTATGTTTACCTCCACTTCCTTAGATGTGGCTAAAGTGGTGGAAGGTGAAAGTGGTCTACCTATCTCAAAGGTGTTGCTCATATCTGCCTGTTCCCCCAATTCTTCATCAGTCTCCTCAGGAGCAAGAGTGGGGACATAGGAGGGTGGGAAAGTAGATGGCGCAATAACAGACTCATGACTCTGCTCTCCATCTCCTATGTGGATGGCATCAACATCATCTGGAAGCTGAACAGCCTGAAATGGTGATTCCTCTGAAACATAAGATTGTTCCTCTGTGAGCTGAGTGGCCATCTGCCCCATCTGATCAGTCAAACTGTGAATGGAAGATCTGGTCTCCTACTGAAACTCCATGTTCTCTCGCCAGAACTGAATGTTCAGAATAGTCATATTCTCCAATAACTCCTTCAATGTAGGCTCAGAAGTAGTTGAAAGATGAGGAGTTGCTTGGGCAGGCTCATGAAACTGCAACTGTTGTGCTTCCTGGGCAGGGGAAGGCATACAAGCACTCTGGAATGGTGGTTCTTGATATTGAAGCTGTGAAGTACCATACCATCCCAGGTTAGGATCATTCCACCCAGGATCGTTGCTATATGAATCAAAATGATGCTGAGTAGGGTGGAATCATTCCAAAAACCGATGCTTTAAATCTTCCCAATTGGCCTTGAATTCTGGAGGAAGATAATAAAGCCATTCCCATGCTGCTTCTTTTACTAAATGCAGAAATGCCTTTAAGAAAATGCGATCATCTGGGACATGTGGAGGTTTCATCGAAGAGCAAATGGTGTAGAACTCCTCCAAATGTCTGTGAGGGCATTCACCTGCAAAACCATGAAACTTAGGCAGCAAATGTATTAGTCCAGAGGTGAGAACGCAATGAACATCATCCTCATGAAGTGAAACTGGCTCCGAAAGAGCACTCTTATGAGTTGGAGAATGAGTCATATTGTTCTCAGCACAAAAATCAGCAGAGTATACATCACAATCATCAGAGTAACATCCAGAAGGAGAATAATAATCATAGGCACATGCAGAATAAGCAGTAACCACAAAGCCAAAATAGGTAGACATGGGAAAGAAAGGGGGAAGGGAGAATGGAATGGAAATATGAAACTATCTAAATGCAACACACATGACACGACACACAAAACGGAACAACACACTCACAGCACGAGAAAAAACACAACACTCACTAACACAACAAAAGACCTAAGACCGAACCGTTGGTCCCCGGCAACGACGCCAAAATTTGATGGGTGCCGCGGCCCATACAAATTTGATTGCATATAAGAAATGCGGTATAGCTAGGAAGTGACTCCTAGGTCATCTCTCAAGAACCAAATGTGGTTCGAGTCTTAGGTCTAACACGAAGTGGGGGGGAGGGTTGTGAAAGGTTTCTTTTTGCAAGGAAAATTAAATTAAATTAAAACTGAAAATTAAAAGAAACCAAACATACTTGAAAACATTGAAATAAATGGACAAAGCATGAAGACCGAACGGGCCCACAGATGACCGAACGATTCTACATTGAGACCAAACTATCTCTAAACCAAGTGAGGAAAATGGAAATGCAAGAAGGTAAAGAAACCAAACAAAATAAACAACATAGT
>NW_014542552.1:534001-535290 GCF_000741045.1 Vigna radiata var. radiata | reverse complement strand
TAAAAGCATATGCATCCCAGCCGTGCACTACTCTTCTCAATTGAAAAATGCTGCATCACGTGCTTAAAGCTTCCATAACAAAATGCTAGACTAATAATTCACTAAAAAAAATGTTGAACTCCCTTGAATCAGCGTCTAATCATCCCCTCAACAAAAAAAAAAAAAACGTTATAAGAAGAGTGGTGGCTGGCAGCAAAAAGAAAATGTTCAAAGCCAAAATAAATAAAAGAAACTGAGAGAGAGGGATCGGCTACTCTCTCTTCAATGCTGGCAGCGTGAATAATGATAAACTCAAAGGAAAATATTCAGCTTTTGCATAAAATGAAAAGGAAAAGGAAAATGTGGATCCTTCATTCAACCATAATCCATCACCGTTCCTATGAGCTTCTTGGAGAAAAAAAAAAGTTTTTCCCAAAAGCCAAGTGTGTCCCTACAGGTTACAAAATGCCGAGAGAGACCATGCCTTGCAATGTGACGGCTGCAGCTATTTTCTAAGGTCATGTGTCTCCAAAATAGGGGTGGGGTCCATCCTAAAATAAAAGAAATCCCTAGGTGCCAAGTGTCTTATAATTTTGGGCCCCTCATAATTTTTAACAATGGCCCAATGTACAAAAGTTTGTCTAAAAAGTTTAAACAATTAAATTACAAGATAATTAAAATTTAAAATGTCTAATTGGAGAGTCTTGAATTTATTTGGTGTCCTCCAAATGTCCCAAATTATGTTTCCAAAATTTTCCCTGAAAATAATAATGTAAATAATTAGCTCAGAAAATTCAAATTAATTAAAATTAGAATTTCTGGTCAAATTAAGCATAATTAGGAAAAACGGGAAAATACAGGACAATTAAGCACAATTCCCTGAGTAATTCTAGCACAATAAGCTAAGTGAAATCAATAAAATATCGACTCATCACACCGCTTAGCGGTGCCTACGGTACTTAAGATGGACGCTCAGTGGTGACGCCCAGGCGTTTGGCAATGACTTCACTAAAGAAGCCAGCGCTCAGCGGTAAGGTAGCGCTGAACGGTGGGCGTAATACTCAATTCCTCCCCTCAGCGTTGGCACTTGAGTGTTTAAAAAAGATCCATTCAACAAAGCTAGCGCTCAGCGGTGACTGCGTGACTGTAGTTTCTAAGTCATAAATGGTGTGTGTTAAGTCCCTGGCAAGTGTACCTATTCGTTATCAAGTAATATAAATGGGTAAGTCCGAGTATCGTTTTCCCAAAGGACTCTTAGGCCTTAACTTTCATGTAACCTAATCTTGTAAGACTTGAGAAAAGAATAATAT
>NW_014542552.1:531328-533441 GCF_000741045.1 Vigna radiata var. radiata | reverse complement strand
TCCCCATATCGATAAAGACAAACATCATTTACTGAATGAGTTAAACAATAAAAGCATTGAGCGCAAATGAGAACCCAACAATTGATAAACAAGTATATGACAAGCATATGAAATAAATAAAAATTTCAATACATGAGAGTTTCAAAAGATTACATTATTCCCCAACAACAAAGGGTTTAGTTCACCATAATCATGGTGAAACTAGATGAAAATAATGAAAGAATGGAAAAGCAAACCCTAGATTTGATAAGAAGGAGCCTAAGCATCCAAGAAATCTCCTCCAAGGTGTGTGGAATGGCTCTGGATGTTCTCTCTGCCAAAAGAATCCCTATCTAATTCACACTGGGGCTATATATAAGCCCAAAAAGATAACAGATAAATAACAGAAAGATTTATAGAATCTAGCTAAAAAAAAAGACAACCGCCTAGGCTCCTAATTTGACCACTCAGCGGTTTGCCTCTAGCCGCTCTTACCGCTCAACGATCAGTTTTGCCGCTGAGCGGTTTGCCTCTAATCGCTCTGAGCGCTCAGCGGACCATTCTGCCGCTCAACGTCTTGTTTGACCCTTCTTTTCATCATTTTTCTCCTTCTTTCATGGGTCTAAGTCCACCTTACTTCACTTCCATCTTTAATTGATCCAAAAACCCTGCAAAACAATGCAAAACAAGCATAATATCTCTAAAACCAACTTTTGACTCTCAAGAGACTCAACTAAGTGTTTTACTTGATTTAAAGCTCATTCTAAGCCTTAAAGGGTGTGTTTTACTATCAAATTTAAGCATGAAAATAACGGTTTTTAGACCGTTATCAGTGTGTTTTGTATGAAATTTAAGCATAAAAATAACGGTGTTTGAACCGTTTTCATATTGCTAGACTTGTCTCATAACTATATAGACATACTCATATAATGCGTACCACTAGACTCGTCTAATATATGTATGTTCAAACCTATCAATGTGTTTTCAAGACTCGTCTAATTAATGAGTGAATAAACTCGTCTAATGTTTTTTAATAGATTTGTCTAATTTGTGTATGAAAAGATTTATGTAATTTATTTTGCTAAACTCGTCTAATCAATGTATGGACAAACTGGTCTCACTAGTAAAAAAAAAGCATTATACAGCGCACATTATGCCACGGTTCATACTAAACCGCAGCATAATGTTGCGCGGTGCAGTTTTGTAAATAAAACGAACTTATATGCCACGGTTCCCCACCTAACCACGGCATATACCCCAGTCAACCAACCCCTTTGACGCCACGTCAGAAAAAAAATTTAATGAAGGGGGAATAGGCCGCGGTTCTCTGGCCAACCGCGGCCTATTCCCCCTGCCACGTGCCCCAGTATTAAATGGACAGGGGAATAGGCAGCGGTTCTCTGACCAACCGCTGCTTATTCCCCTGTCCATTTAATGCAGGGGCTGACTGATGGGGAATGTCAGCCCCTGTATTAAATGGACAGGGGATTACGCCGCGGTTCTCTGACCAACCGCTACCTATTCCCCTGTCCATTTAATACAGGGGCTGACTGATGGGGAATGTCAGGAGGTGGCAGGGGGAATAGGCCGCGGTTGGTCAGAGAACCGCGGCGTAATCCCCCTGCCACCTGCTGACATTCCCAAAAAGCAGTTGGGAAGGCAGTTAAGGGGATTCTGAATGTTGGGGAATAGGCCGCGGTTGGCCAGAGAACCGCGGCCTATTCCCTTGTCTCAGTAAATTTTAAAATTTTCAGGGTATATGCCGCGGTTCGGAGCTCAACCACGGCATATAAGTTAAATAAAATTTCAAAATTGCCATTCTAGATTATTTTTTTAAATTGAATACGCCGCGGTTAAGTGTAGAACCGCGGCGTATTCCCCCTTTATGTCGCGGTTATATGTAGAACCGCGGCAGATTCTTTTCTAAAGGTTAAAAAAAAAACTGAACAGTTTCATCTTCTCCACGCATTCTGAAAATTTCCCTCTGCCTCTGCCTCCACGTGAAAACGCCAGCAAACACGATATTTGTCTTTGCCGTCGTCGTTGCGCCTTCCGTCGTGGTGCCTCCTTCGTCTTTGCCTCCATCGCGCCTGCAACTGCGCGCCTCAACCTCGCTGCCATCGTTCCTCCACCA
>NW_014542552.1:514652-522443 GCF_000741045.1 Vigna radiata var. radiata | reverse complement strand
TAACCGCGGCCTAAAGTCTGTGACTTACTACCGCGGCTGAATATACCGCGGTTCGTAAACCGCGACCTATAGTGAAAAATAACCGCGGTAAAATCCCTTCGCTGCACTAGTGTCTAGTGTTTGTTGATAGACTCGTATAATCAATATATGAAAAAACTTGTCTAATGAATATTCTTAGACTCATGTAATCAATGCATGAAATGACTCATCTAATAATTTTTGCTAAACTTGCTTAATTAGGGTATGGGAAAAATTATCTAATAAATGTTTGTTCAAATTTGTCTAAAGTATATTGCAAGATTTGTCCAATTAATGAACAGACAAACTAGTCTAATTTGTGTATAGATAAAATATATATGATTAAAATTATCTATTTTTTTTTTCTATACTCATCTAAGGTGTGTTTATAGAATCATCCAATAAATTTAGGTTTAATGTATGTTTTTGTATTTATTTAATGATAATATAAATACATTAGTGGCAAGTTTTAACACAATCAGCTTTCACGTATTCGGTCTTACTAAAATTATAAGTTGTTAAATTTGAAGTTGGAAATATTAAAACATGATTAAGAAAGTGTATAAAAAAATTACAATATTAAGAAGCGTGATTTTATGATAAATATATTTTTCAAACCTTTGAAATGAATTATTAAGTAAAACAAAAATCATAATATTAAGTAGTGTAATTATTTTTTATTACAAATATATATTTTAAATATTTTTAATAAATTATTAAATACAATATTTTACTTTATTTTGTTTTAAATATAATTTTTTAAAACTGATATATGTACATATCAGTAATGTTAAATTTTATGAGATATAATTAATCTAATTTTTACAAAGAATATTCAATAATAAGAATATTTATATTACTATTTAATATAAAAATGATAAATATAGTTTTTATTGATAAATTTGTTAAGACAAAATTATTTCATCACAGTTGTTTTTATATTTTATTATCAATAAACATACATTCTTTTTTAAATAATATTATTTTAAGAAATAAAAGTAAAATTTTGTTATGAGATGATCGTTTAAACAAAACTTATTTTGAAGTTTAATAATAGTATCTAAACAAAATAATGTTTAACAAATAAATTATCTAGAATAAAAGTGCTAAACACAATAATTGAAAGATATCATAAAACATTGAAAGTTACTCAAAGAAATTATGTCTAAATGTTAATTCACTTATAATGCATTAAGGCTTAGGAACGTGTAACACTTTTAATGCATGTATGTATTAGTACTTTTTTGCTTGATGTGTTATGGTCTTTTTTTTATGTACATATCAATTTAGTACAAAACTTTCTTCAAAAGTTTGCAACGAATCATAATAACGTTAAAATATAGGAAGATATTCGAAGAATGTTTCTTTCATGCATTCTTTCTGTCTCATCCGTACAAACAACATAGTTGTCTCTGCAAGACGTAACATAATATCTGACCTCGTACTAAAAGGCTATATATCCCTACATGAAATTCAAGGCTTAGAGTAACAAATCTTTTTCGAAGAAGTCTATATAAAGCGGTCTGGATTGAAGATAAGACAACAACATAAAATATATTTGCTTATGCTTACACTGTTGTTTTCTCTCTAAGCTCATATTGTATAGACTTTGTCTTTGAAAAAGAAAAGTTTTCTTTGCAAGTTTTCAGAACTTCATTATATTGATTTCATATCCTTTTTATGAGAGTAATCTTTTTTACTTGTATTTCAAAAACACTTTGTTATTTTTAGATTCAGAAGTGAATTAAAACACTTATTGAGTTTAACTCAGTGGAATTAAATATTCTTATCAATTGAACTAGTCTTATAACATGAGTGGTGAAACTCCTCTAACCAGTTGAGTCAGTTGTAAAACCATGAGTGGTTAAACTCATTTATAATATTTAACAGATTTATGGAATCTCTTAATAATGCTTAAGGAAGCATTTGAGGTAGCTCAATTTGGAGTGAACCATATAAAAATAAGACTACCTTATTACTTTCATTTTAAAAGTTTTTTTAAGGCTTTTTAAAAGTACTTAAGTGTTCAACATTAGTTACAAACCATCTAATCCTTACAAAAACATTTAAACACTTATTTGCGAAAAGTTTAAAAAACTCTATTCAAACTCCTTTCTAAATTTTTTACTGAGTTTCAAAAATATTTTTTAAAATTTAGTTTTATTAAACGGTTAAGTAATTATAAATCATGAAAGGAAAATATGAGGATAATACTTTAAATATAAATCATTCTTTAACCTAATAAATATGTTGAAAATATATTAGAATTCTTTTTTAATAAATGTGTGTAAACACACATTTAAAGAAATATTTATTTATTTATTTTAAAAATCAACGTACTTTAAAAATAATTTTTAAGATTACAATATGTATTAAAGGGTATATTTTCAATTTATTATTTAAAAGAAACTAACGTAAGATATTTTACTTTCTATAATGATAAATAATATGGATTGACAAAAGAATTTCAACTTTAAAAATTAGTAAGTTGCGCAAGATATTAGAGTGCCAAATTAAAAAAAGTATTAATAAAAGGAAATAACTAAATTGTGTTAATTTTATAATAAATTACTATTTTGGTATATGAAAATTTGTAATATTAAAAATAATTTTAAATTTTTATGATTTGGTATATTTAAGTACTAAATTTAATTGTTAACTTTAACATATATTTTTAAACTTATTTATCATTATTATTTCTTAAATTAAACAATTAGATATAATTGACGTTTTAGATATTAGTTTAAAAATTTTTAATTTCATAAACTAATGACATTACTGAAATAAATTAAAGAATATATAAAGAAATTTATAATATTAGAGAGTATGCTTTTTTTTTATTACAAATCACTAGTGCAAAAATGTTGTTTAACATCACCCATAAGACGTCGATTTGCGTGTAATCCGACGTATAGGAGCGGATGGTGGCATTATCATAAATAACCTGGTAAACTAGACGTCGGGTTTATCCAAAAACCGACGTCTACAAATTTCAAGACGTCAGCACTACAGCACCCCGACGTCTACTGGGCTGCATTTAATGCTTTTCACCTAATTCTCAGACGCTTAGACGTCACGTAGTCCAAATCCGACGTCTAAGGCATGTCTAGAAGGCGGGAAAGACAAAAAATCTTCAATGTTGATGTTGGCGATTCGGGCTACGCGACGTCTATAATACCTGTAATAATTATGTTTACAAAACTTGAGGGCCTGAGACGTCGGCTATTTAGGGCCTTGACGTGTATGTTATTATAGACGTTGCGGCCCATACCAACAGTCGTGAACATTCCTGACAGGATATCAAATGTCAATCGGT
Organism: Vigna radiata var. radiata; assembly: GCF_000741045.1. Classification (NCBI taxonomy): domain Eukaryota; kingdom Viridiplantae; phylum Streptophyta; class Magnoliopsida; order Fabales; family Fabaceae; genus Vigna; species Vigna radiata. Next base: position 519,109 of record NW_014542552.1, on the reverse strand, counting down.
TCAGTTTCCTAGACGTCGGTTCCCCCTAACAGAAACCGACGTCTAATGGGTATTCAAAAAGTCAGTTTTAAATGTTCACTTGGACGTCACATTAGTACGAAAACTGACGTCTATAGACATCGGTTTTTGGAAAACAACCGACACCCAATTCCATTTTAAATATAGCGCAACTCTTCGCGGCATTCAGTTTCTGATATCGGTCGTCTTCCTCTTCTCCTTTTTCTCTTGTCGCACCTCTTCTTTTTCTCTTTTTTTGGCATTCTATTGTTGTTTCTCGTCTTCCTCCTCTCCTTTTTCTCTCTTGTACCCCAGGTGCGTGGTTTTTTTTTCATGCTTACAGTTTAAACTTTATTTAGTCTTTCATCTATTATCTTGTGGTTGAACTGATTAAAATTTGCTTTCTTTGTGTTGTGTTTTAGTGCAGTTTTGATCCTCTCTTTGGGTAACATAGTATAACATTCTCCCTTTGCTGGTTTCCTCACAAGAAGAGTAGCGATCTTTTGAGTTTTCTATGGCTTCTCGACCCAAAATGGAACTTGGGTCCTTCTCTAGTTCTCGTGTCACCGTAATTTTTTTTTTTGCGGTTGAATAATGGGAAGTAGTCATGGACCCAGGTTCGGTTTTAGGTTGAAATGTCATAGAAGATTCAAAAGACGCAAGCTTTTTTTGTGGGGAAACTAGCGAGAGAAGAGTGTTGCACTATGCTACCGAAAGTCTAGATCAAAACTGCACTAAAACACAATGCCTTTGTTAGACGTCGGTTAGTGCCAGGTCCGACGTCTATAAGGAACATAGACGTCGGTTATTGTCATTTTAAACCTCTATATATTCATGTAAACGTCAGTTTTATGCATAGGTGGACGTCTATATAGAGAAATTAGATGTCGGTGCGGGTATGAGTAGACGTCTATATGGATGTCGGTGGATATCGTTCACCAACGTTTATATTGACGTCAGTTAAGAGCATTTCCGACATCCCATGGACGTCACCCTTATAGACGTCCGTTGTGTAAGTGACGTTAAAAGCCCAAATTAACCGACGTTAAACAGCGTTTCTGCACTAGTAAATATATATATTTTAAATTTATAAAATGAACTATTAAATACAATTTTAATACGGAATTCGATGATTGGTGTTATTATTTATTAGTTAATATCAATTGAAATTTTAAATGCTAAAATATAAAGAATACTCAATAATAGAAATATTTATATTATAAGTTAATAATATAAAATTATTATTATTATTATTTTTAAATGCTAGTATCTTACAAAATAAAATAAAAATATATTTTTTAAATTTAATCATATTAAGTGACCTACTAATTAAAAATCATAAAAAGAAAAAAAAATATAGAAAAAATAATTAATATCATAAAAATATCAAATGACAAAAAAATTGACAAATTGAGACACTCAAAGAATAAATATTAATAAGAAAATAACTTTCCAGTATCATGTTTTATTATATTATAATGGATATTAGATTTTAGTTTAATTTGTACATAATAGATAATTGATTGATAAAATAGTTTCATGCGCAACAAAACAAATATATATAAAAAATCAGTTTGAAAATAAAATAAATGGGTAAAAAGGTCAAATAAATTCTATGTACATATTAGGAATGACATAAAAATCCGTACTCGTGAGTATCCACGGATAAAATTCGTTACGAGTATTAAGTATTCACGGGTAAAAGGTATCCGCGGATAACGGGTATTTTAATATCCACTAGTTAACGGGTCAGGTTCGGATACCATATTATTCATACCCGCGGATACTCTCTACCCGTTTGAAAAAAATGAAAATACAATTTTATCCTTCGTCCTTGAAAAAGTTGATGTATTCTGTGTTTGCATCAAACCCTAAATTTCAATTTTGAAAGGTCACAGAACAAACCATCCAACAGGAATTGGACGCAAACTCAAGAAAGGGATCCCGACGGCTAAGGATATTCCATTTCCCACACCGGCACCATCATATATCTGAACCTGTTCTTCTTCTTCTAACGGTAACCATTCATAAGCCGCAGAGTCACATTCGTCACGGTGCTGCTGCAAATACAGATCTTGCGTTGCCGCCGCATGCGTAACTGGCGACGTTGTCGAACATGTCGTAGTCGCTGCCAAGATGAGGGAAGCAATTTCTTTGCTCTTTCAGACCAAAAGAATGTTGTGAGTGATATTGGGCAAAAGGCAGATCTTTCGGCTCCAACAATAGCAGTGGCGCGATGGCGGAGCAGGTGCTGATAGGATGAAGTTGCAGTGTTGATGGAGGCTGCGGCTTGAGCGAAGGCTCGTGCTGGCAGCGGTCATGGTGGTTGACAGTGCCCGACGTCGATGCGGGGCTAAGGTTCAGTGAAGGAGATGACGACGAGCTTCGTTGTCGTGGGGAGGCTAACGCATCCCAAGAGGCGGCGTTCATGGGCGGTGGTAACTGAATGGAGCTAAACAGAGGCAATCTCGGTGGCGGAGGCACCGAAGAAGAGGGCAGCGAGGCCTTCTTACTGAAAGAGGGCAACGGGAAAGAAGCAGTTGGCTTGGCTGGGCACAAGATGGAGAAGAAAAGAAGAAACCCTAAAAGAAGGGTTTGGGCTTGGCCCATCTTAAATGTTATGAAAGATTTGAATTTTTGGCCCGTTTTTATAAAATAATTAATTTAAACATTGATTCTAATTCTGTTTGAGAAAAAAAAATTTTAAAAATTGCGGGTTGAAACGGGTATCCGCGGGTTGAAAAAAATTCGCGGATTTTTTTTATACGAGTATCCGACGGATAGCGGGACCGGTACGGGTACACTTTTTTACATACGGGTTGGGTTCAGGTATCACACTATTCAACCTGAACCCGACCCGTTGCCATCCCTAGTACATATGAGCAAAATAAATATAAAATAATTAAAAAAAATAAAATAACTTTCATGCACATCTATCAATAAAATAAATATAACTAAAATTAAAAAATAAAATAAATGGATAAAAAAATAAATTAACTTTTATGCACATGTTGTCAACAAAATAAATATAACTAAAAAAGATATTAAAAATGTGAAATAACTAAAAACCTAATTTTTAAGACACTTTCAATAAAATGACTATTAAAGTAAGTTTTCTAGTATTTTCTTCTATTAGATTATAATAGATTTAATTTTATTAGGTGACTAAGTAATAAAATATCATAAAAGAAAAAAAAGTAGTATAGAAAATAATAATTAATATCATAAAAGAAAAAAAAATAGTATAGAAAATAATAATTAATATCATAAAAATATCAAATGATAAATAATTGAGACACTTCTCAATATAATAAATATGAATAAGAAGATAAGTTCCCTAACTTTCTCTTTTATTATATTATAATAGATATTAGATATTAGATTAACTTTTATATAATAGATAATAGTAATTGATTAATAAAATATTTTCATGCTACTCCAAAATAAATATAAATAAAAAGCTAGTTTAAAAATAAAATAAATAGATAAAAAGGTAGAATAATTTCTATACACATGTGATAATAAAATAAATATAAAAGATTAAAAATAAAACATGTAAAACTTCAGAAAATGATATTGTAGAAATGGTGGTAGTCTAAAAATAGTGAGACTTGGTTATTTTAATATTAAACAATTTTATAACTATGTAAAATCCCAGGAAATGGTATTTTAGAAGTATTGGTAGTCTAAAAATAATGAAACTCAGTGATTATATTGGAGTTTGGCGGACATCCTTGGTATTAGCCCATCCACATGCATGCATAGGATTCTATTGGAAGAAGGGGCAAAGCCAGTGAGACAGCCGTAGAGAAGGCAAAACCCAGTGATTATGGATGTTATCAAGAAGGAGGTGACGAAGCTTTTGCAAGCTGGGATCATCAACCCCATATCAGATAGTCAGTGGGTGAGCCCCATCCATGTTGTGCCCAAGAAGACTGGCCTCACTGTTGTTAAAAATGAGAGGTATGAGTTGATTCCCACAAGAGTGCAGAACAGCTGGAGAGTCTGCATTGACTATAGGAGGCTGAATCAAGCAACCAGGAAAGACCATTTCCCCCTGCCATTCATTGATCAGATGCTGGAGCGCCTGACAGGTAAATCCCATTACTGTTTTCTTGATGGTTTTTCTGGTTACTTTCAAATCAATAGTGCACCTGGGGATCAAGAGAAAACCACATTCACCTGCCCCTTTGGCACTTTTTGTTACCAATAAGGAGTATTGGTAAAACCTGAAGATATGTTTTGATGATGCTGCAACTTATAGATTTTTTATGTAGTAGGAAAATATTTAAAAAGCAACCTGTAGATTTTGAATGTAGTAGGAAAATGTTAAACATTGTAATTTTTACTGGCATAATCGATTATGATTAAGCTATAATCGATTATCACATGCTTTTGTACTAGAATAATCGATTATCATGAAGCAATAATCGATTATCACAAGTCATACTTGAATAATC
>NW_014542552.1:505597-507312 GCF_000741045.1 Vigna radiata var. radiata | reverse complement strand
ACATACCCTCCTCTTCCTCAACTTCTATGGAAGAACACTTTGCACGGTTATCTAAACAATTGGAGGATATAAGTATAGCACAGAAAACTCATTTTGATGACATTCATGAGTGGCAGAAATCTCTTTATGAAAGGATATTGACTTTGCTTTTGATGATAGATGCAAGGAGGCATTTGATTGCTTGAAGGAAGCTTTGACCACCACTCCGATCATTCAAGCATCGAACTGGACAGCCCCATTTGAGCTCATGTGTGATGCATCAAATTATGCCTTGGGAGTTTTCCTGACACCGAAGATTGACAAGCTGCCTAGAGTGATCTACTACGCCTCACGAACTTTGGATGATGCCCAAGCAAACTACACTACGATTGAGAAAGAGTTGTTGGCAATTGTTTTTGCCCTTGATAAGTTTAGGTCGTATTTGCTTGGTTCTCCTGTTATTTTGTATACTGACCATGCAGCTCTAAAGTTTCTATTGAAAAAGGCTGAGTCAAAGCCTAGATTGATCAGGTGGACGCTACTGCTCCAGGAGTTTGACTTACAGATTAAAGACCGGAGTGGAGCATAGAATTTTGTTGCAGACCACCTCAGCAGGATTGAGAGAGTTGACGATCAGGCACATGTGTTGCCCATCCAGGATGACTTTCCTGATGAGATTTTGTTGATGATTTCTTATTCTCACCCCACTCCTTGGTTTGCACACATTGTAAATTATTTGGTTGCTTCTGTTTTTCCTCCCTTAGCATCACGTGCTCAGATTGCTAAAATTAAGAGTGATGTTAAGTATTATGTTTGGGATGACCCATATCTGTGGAAGTTGTGCAGTGACCAGGTTACTAGGAGATGCATTCCGGACCATGAGATTGACTCAGTCCTGCAGTTTTGTCATGCCTCCTCACCTGGTGGTCATCTGGGGATACAGAGAACAGCTCGTAGGGTGCTTGACTGTGGTTTCTATTGGCCTTCTATCTTCAAAGATGCGGAGAGGATTTGTAACACCTATGAGCCGTTTCAGAAAGCAGGAGGACCTATTTCACAGAGGCAGGAGATGCCTCAACAACCTATGTTGTTCTGTGTGGTGTTTGATGTCTGGGGTATAGATTTCATGGGTCTTTTTCCTGTTTCTTTTGGTTTCTCTTATATTCTCCTTGTTGTGGATTATGTTTCAAAATGGGTGGAAGCTAGAGCCACCAGGACTAATGATGCTCGGGTTGTTGTAGATTTTGTTAGATCTCACCTCTTTTGCAGGTTTGGAGTGCCTAGAGCAATTGTTAGTGATCAGGGGACCCATTTTTGCAACAGATCCATGCAAGCCTTGCTCAAGAAATATGGGGTGACGTATAGAGCTTCTACGCCTTACCACCCCCAAACAAATGGGCAGGCTGAGATCTCCAACAGGGAGATTAAGAGGATTTTTGAGAAGATTGTCCAACCCAACAGGAAGGATTGGAGTAATAGGTTGGACGATGCTCTTTGGGCTCACAGGACTGCCTACAAAGCACTGATGAGTCGATATTTTATTGATTTCACTTATTTTATTGTGCTAGAATTAATCAGGGAATTGTGCTTAATTGTCTGGTATTTTCCCGTTTTTCCTAATTATGCTTAATTTGACCGAAAATTCTAATTTTAATTAATTTGAATTTTCTGAGCTAATTATTTGCATTATTATTTTCAGGGAAAATTTTGGAAACACAATTTGGGACATTTGGAGG
>NW_014542552.1:499063-502832 GCF_000741045.1 Vigna radiata var. radiata | reverse complement strand
TTGATTGAGCCTCTCTAGCCAGATAGCCTACCCTGTTATGATCTCCTTGTTAGCCCCTTTGAGCCTATACTTTCCCCATTTCCTTGTTTTGAAGCTCAAACAATAGCCTAAGTGAAAAACCATGATTACCTGAACCTTAGGGAATTTTGGAGCTTTGGAATTGTTTTGGGAATAAGTGTGGTCTCCCGGGGGGATTCAGATGAATTGGTTAGTTGGTTCCTCTTCGTGTTTGTGTTTTTGTAAATATATTGTGTATCTTGTCTCTTAGAGTTGTGTTATGAAAAGTGAGAAAAGAAAAGAGACAAGATGAAAAAAAATACAGAAAAATGAGAAAAATTAAAAAAAAAAAACAAAAAAAATTGTGTGAAAGATGGAGTCAAGAAGAGGATTGAATTAGAGGGTTTGCGTGTAATTTGACTGTGTTTTCACTTGTTCCCCATTGCTCCTCTATTCCTTTTGGTTTGTAGCTTCTTATCCAGATGTATCCTCCCTTGTCCTAGGCCCCATTACAACCATGAAAAGACCTTTTGATTTGAACATGCATATGTGTTTGAGTGTTGATATTAGAGACTTGCCAAGTCTATTTGTGTTTGCTTTCTTGAGTGCATTGAGTGACATTGATTTACCTTAAACACTTGAGAGAAACACTGATTGTGTGCATCTGTGAGGTTCTGTTGCTTTTGATTCATCTCTTGAACTGATTGACTGTTTTCCATGGACTGAACTGTTTGGATGATTCTGTGAGTATCTACTTTCATTGCTTTTGTGTTGGATACTGTCCACTTCCTTTCACTGTCCATATTTTGTGAGAATTGTGCAAATCTGTTTCTGTTTTGTGAGTCTTTGTTGTCTGTCTGTCGAGTCTGTGTCACCTCCCTGATGTTTGAGTAGTTCCCTAGTTTTCGTCTTGGTTTTGCCCAGGAGTGCAAAAGACTAAGTGTGGTCTATTTTGATGAGTGGTTATTTCTTGAACTATATTTAGTTTATTGCACTTAAATAAACCAGGGAATTGTGTTTAATTGTCTGTTATTTCCTCATTTTCCGAATTCTGCTTAATTTGGTCAAAAATTCGTATTTTCACTAATTTGAATTTTCTGAGCTGATTAATTCCAATTTTTGGGTGCAGGGAAATTTTGGAAACATCATTTGGAGCATTAGGTGTAATTTCGTTGTTTTTAGAAACCTTAATTAGATTAGGTGTTTTTGGGCCCTTTTAGTGGCAATTTTCTAGAAGCCCATTTTGTAGGTGATGACTGGTTATTTCTTGAACTATATTTAGTTTATTGCACTTAATTAAACCAGAGAATTGTGTTTAATTGTCTGTTATTTCCCCGTTTTCCGAATTCTGCTTAATTTGGTCGGAAATTCGTAATTGTGCTAATTTGAGTTTTCTGAGTTGATTAAGTGTATTTTAGTTGCAAGGAAATTTTGGGAAACATCATTTGGAGCATTAAGAATGGTGGCATGATCATGCAAGACTCAACATTTAGTCATTTCCATTTTAATAAAGTTGTAATTTCGTTTTTTTAGAAACCTTAATTAGATTACGTGCATTTGGGCCCTTTTGTGGCAAATTTTGTAGAAGCCCAATGTGTGGGACACTTGGCACCAAAACCCTAGGTTTTTAGGAGGTGGACCCCACCTATTTTGACAAGGGGATGGCATTTTCTAAGGAGTGTTGGACGGTTTTAGGTGATATGGAGGGCATATGTTTATTGTCTTGAAGTATGGAGTACATGGATAAGAAGTCAACACACCTTGCATGTTCATTTAAGGAAGAAAAGTCAAAATTGAAATTGGACCTTGGTGGGCTAGGAGCTCACGGCCCAAGGGGGTTTCTCAAGCTACTTGCACCTTTTAATTTCAATTGGTAGATGAATATTGGTCACATAATTGATAGATGAAAAAACATGTTTAATTATCTCTTTGTTTTGCATTAATTTGCATAGTAGGATTAGTTGCATTTGATTCCTCTAATATAGTGTTGCATTTTAATAGTCTTAATTGTGTTTAGATAATTTTTTGTTGAAATGTTGGGTTCAGCACTTTATTTTACCTTGATGTTTTCTAACTTACACAGTTGAGTTTAATGTCCATTCGTTTTAATTTATTTATTCGTATTCACAAAAACACTTTTCAAACCCATCCCCTTTTTCGTGTTAGACTTGACTCTGAACCGCAGTTGGTCCTTGAGAGACGACTTAGGGATTATATTGCATTTCTAAATTGCAATCAAATTTGTATGGGCCGCGACACCCATCAGTAGGATACTTGGCTTTAGGATAGGGTTTCATTTTAGGAGGTCGACCCCACCATTTTAAGTGGGGGGACGACATTTTAAGTAGCAATTGTCGAGACACACTCCTTAGCACACTTCATACTACACTATCATTTTGCTTTGCCTGTATGAACTTTCTCTTGGGAGCTTTGGTGTGCCCTTTCGGTTTTGAGCTATGGAATGAACAAGATTTCGTTTTTCTTCTTCTCTTGTTGCAAACATGCTTGTTCTTGCTTAATGGAATGTAGTTTTATCATTTCTCTTCTTATATTTTCATTTTGAAGGTTGAGAGCTTGAGTTTGGAGGTTGTTCTTTGCATTTTCATGGTGTTTCCTTTGGTTGAATGAAGACCCATTTTGTATTTTCGTTTCCTTTTGTTGCACTTTGGATGTTTATGTTTAAGTTTCTTTGTTGAATGAAGAAGAATATGGTTCCCATTGAGTTTTGAAGTGAAGAGAACTTGAGTTGATTAGTGGGTGCTTGTAGCTTGAACCATTTCCTTCTTGTGTTTTTGCTTTGATGGATGGAAGTAATGTATGAAATGGAACATTGCATTTTGTTTGGAGAGCTGGACGATAATGCAAGGAAGTCTAGGGATTTCATTATGCTTTTATCAAAAGTTTGAAGAAAAGTGAGTGCTTGGTTGGTGTGTAGAAGTTAGAATTTGGGTTTGCTGTTCTTGTAATCTTTAGCAATTGAAAGTTTGGGTTTCTTGAGTGTGTTTTCGGTGGAGAAAAGTGGAGAAGGCATTTTGATGATGGTTTAGAAGTGAAGAAACCGTTTGGTGTTGAAAAGGGATTGAGAAATGGAACATTTAATATTTACCTCATTTGGACAAGCACATGTTGAGACACATTTACCATAGAAGGAATATTGCCATTTTGGTCTTTGCACTTTGCTAGCTTGACCGAGAATTACATAGGAAGAGAGTGTTTTGTGTTTGTTTTATTCACATTTGACTTTGCACATGTGGCACCTTGGTAGAAGAGATTAAAGCACCTTTTGGAGTGTAGAATTGGTAGGTAACGTTTTGCATCCTTGGAAGAGGAGTGAGCTCACGGCATTTGTGTCTTAGCTTGTGGATTTCATTTCCTTTGCTGCATGGAGAGAGGAATGCATGATTTTCATTGGTGGAAAGTTGGAAGAGAGCATTTTCTTGGAGAATGAAGCACATGGGACAAAGAGACAACACAATGAATTGTTTATTGCATGAGGCTTACGTACAAGAAGGTCTTGTAGGCCATTTCCAATTTAAATTCCTTTAGTTGTGGTGCATGGAGTCACGTGAATGATAGAGGAAAAAGCATGTTTGATTATTTCTTTTGTTTTAAATTAGCTTGCATAGTAGGTTGAGTTGTTTATCATTTCTTTAATTCAGTTTTGCATTTAATTTAATTTAACTGTGTTAGGTAGTTGTTTGTTGTCTTGTTGGGGTCTAGTATTTTATTTTATTTTGTTTGAATGTTGTATAAAGTTTTTAATATGTTAGTT
>NW_014542552.1:497845-498873 GCF_000741045.1 Vigna radiata var. radiata | reverse complement strand
CATATAAATAATCAAGAGTTTCAATAAAAGAGAGTATCAAAAGATTACATTGTTTCCCCCAACAACAATAGGGTTTAGTTCACCGTGGACATGGTGAATCTAGATGAAAAATGGAAGAAAAATGGAAAAGCAAACCCTAGAAAAGATGAAAAGGAGCCTAAGCATCCAAGAGATCCTATCCAGAGAGCAAAATTAGGTCTTGTCGTTCTCCCCTGTCAAAAGAATGACTCTGAACTCGCAATAGGGGTATTTATAGGTGAGGAGCGCATAAGAAAATAGGCCCAAGCCCAATGGACCACCGCCCGGAGCGCTTTCCCTCAGATCCGCCCAATGCCAACACCAGTGCCTACTCCTCGCCCTGGACCGCCCGGCGGTGTAAGTTGCCGCCGGGCGGTGCGTCGACTCTTTAAATCTTTAATTTTCTTCTCTTTTCTTGAGTCTTCGACCTTTATCTTCACTTTCTCCAAAATTACTACAAAACAATGCAAAACAAGCATAAGATAGCTAAAAACAACTTTTGACTCTCTACAAACTCATTTATTGAGTTTTGCTTGATTCTAAGCTCATTCCAAGTAATAAAGGGCGTAATTTGGTCTAAATTGACATATGAAAATAATTGTTTTTCAACCTTCATCAACACCCCAAACTTAAAATTTTGCTTGTCCTCAAGCAAAAAAAAAAAAAAAACAACACACAAAGCAAAACTTGGTTTTCTACTGTTTCATCAATGTTTCAACATTCCCAAAGTACATGACAAAACTACTCAATTCAACATCTTCAATGAACTCCAAAATAAGATGCATGCAAGCTTTCAATCCAGAGATTGCACAACAGATGTTATACATTATGAATGATCAATCCACTAAGCAAAAATGAACTCATGAAATTTAACAATTATTCTCTGGCATTCACGAGTTCAATTATATCAGCAGCTCCATTTCACTTGTAAACATCCTACACTGCATTCTTGTAAACTGATGCACTAACTATATGACACCAATTAAATCAGATCTGCACAGCTACTCCAA
>NW_014542552.1:488450-490510 GCF_000741045.1 Vigna radiata var. radiata | reverse complement strand
GCAGATTGAAATTAATAGGTAGCCACAAACAGACTTAGATTTAAATGCAGAAACAAGAACAAGTGGATTCACAATTACATTACCAGTATAGCATGCATATCAAATCAGGATGTTAAGCTGGTCAGAATCAAGGGACCATTCAGATCAAATCAAGATTGAAAGATTGCTTGAAGTGAATTTCTCAATGAAAGATGAGTGCATCAGTATATGCAGTAGCAATATTCAAAAGCCAAGGAGGAACAAGTCAAATAACTCACGCATGAAATTAGGAATTGGCAATTTAAAANAGTGTTGAAGCACAAGCTGAAAAGAACTCAACTCANTCANAACAACGTTTGCCANTTCCTAGTTCATCTACCAAGTTCAACAGATCTTATGAACCCAAAATCAGTCATTCAACAAACTTAATCCATGAAATCAACTATCACATTCAAACAGTTATGTTACCAGTGACCTAGGAAACAAATTTAAAGTTCAAGATGAATGCAAAAGCAGATTAAAATAAATTCCAAACACAGTTGCTCCTGTTTGATCCAATTTATTTTCCTACACAATGAACAATCCCAAAACATTGAGCAAAATATTGAGTTATCTCTCTCGAATTGCCAAGCAACTTATGCTAAAATAGCCTCACGAAACTCACATCACTCAAGGCTTCTCTTGAAAAGATTTAAAGCACACAAATGAGGGTTTGGAAGGGAGATTCTCCCTTGTCAGTTCAAGGTTGGAGAGTCTTTTAGACCACCACCATCTAAGAGGCTACCAAACACACAACCTTTCTCAAATTCCAGAAATCCAGAGTGAAAGTGCTTCTCAAGAAATAAGAAATGGCTAAGCAATGCTCACAGTAATGGACAAACAAACAAGACAGCCACAAGCAATGGAAACTGATAGCATAGCAGACAAACTCAAGAACTCTAGACAGACTCTAGATTATATGATGAAAGCAAAGAAAAGCTCAAATTAAGAACAACTGATCAGAATTCACTTAGGATGGACAAAACCAGGACTGCCAATCAAGACAAGCAATAAAATAAAGCTTTCAAGAAAAAAAAATTGGAACAACAAATAGAACCTATGAATAACTCTAGAACAGATTAAAACACAAGAAAATAAAATCAAGTTGAATCATACATGACCAAACAGTTTTGCAGCTGAAATAGAACAATGCATTGCAAATTGCTCTAAAATGTTCACTCCAATCAAATTAAATGAAACAGCAACAGGAGAGAAACATCAAGAGTGAAACTGTGTTATGAATTGCACTTGCCACTTTGCTTTTTATGTGGTTCAGTCAATACTTCTTTTCTAGATGCATTTTCTTTTCAAATTACAAGAACTCATGCTTTTAGACTTTCACTTTCTTTCGCTACAATTCACAACTTATAATTTGATTTCTATTCCAATTCAACTTCACAAGATGAGTCATGCACAATTGATTCAACATAAAGAAGACCACAGAATTGTTAACAATATCGAATGGAGAACCAAATGACTCTAGGATATGATGACATAAAAGCTTAGTAACGAACTAATACCAAACAGAACAGACACACACTGAAAAATATTAAAACAGACCTCAAAGAAGTGCCAGTTCGGTGTAGCTGGCCAAAACAAAATTCTGCAGATTGACAATGTGCAACCAAGCTAGGCTAAAGCCTTCATTGCTCATTTGGTATGCATTTGCTAATTACAAGGCAGAATTTATCTTGGCAATCTGTCATCGAAGCTCATCCAACAATTTTATAGCTTCTTTTGATGTAAAAAATTTACACCAAAGTCATAAACTCAATTGAATCACAGTACACAAGCAACAACAAGTTAAACCAGGATTTAATTGACAATTAAAACAGAACAACAAGACTTTGACATAANANAAATTGATTTAGAAAATAAAAGACGCAATCAACAAGATAAATCGAATTAAAATGATGAAATTAGACTCAGAGCATGGACTCAAAGNANAGAATCAAATCTGAAATCTCAAGACAATGCAGGAAAATAATGAACAACTCAATAAACGCAATAGAAACGCGAATCAAATGAACAACTCATGGATG
>NW_014542552.1:485209-488410 GCF_000741045.1 Vigna radiata var. radiata | reverse complement strand
AACTAAAACATGAAACAAGAAATAACAGAGACACGATAGGCCAATCAAACGAAAACAAAAAAAATTTGAAACAGAGACAAAACAGAAATGCAAAACAACATAGATCGATAAAAAAAAATTAAGAGCAGAGATCACGCTACTTATCTCTTGACGCGTGGTCGGAACCTTGCTCTGACTACCAAATAAGGGGAACGCCTGAGGAGTTGAGTCCGTTTGAAGCAGATCTGGATCCCCAAGGCTTCCTTGACAGAGATTGACGCAGCGGAAAATGAAAAGGAGCTCAGAATTGAAGTAGAAATCGAGAAAGACAAAGGATCTAGGGTTTTAATCAGTGGAAAACCCTAGAGACTCGAAGGAGACCCTAGAAGTGGGGAGAGACTCGGATCCGACCGATTAAACGATGGAGCAAGGGTTTTAAACGGTGGAAAGGTCGATTCAATCGGTGGAAAGTGGAAAACAATGCGAGGAAAGGTGTTTGTTCGATGGAAAGTGAAAAGAAATGGTTGAAGAGGATGATTCTGTGAAGGAAAATGATGATCCGGTGAAAAGAAAGGAAACTTACGAAGGATGAGATGCAGATCTGTGATGATGATGCGAGGGGAAGAAACCCTAGCAGACGAGATTTCTTCGAAGGAGGAAATGTGAAAAATGAAGTGGTTGATACGCGAAAAGGAAGTGATGCGCGACTGATATGGCAGCGGAGGACGCGTGGATGAGAAATATTGATGTAGCTTGATGACGGTGCAATGAGGTGGAGGAGAGAGAATTAAGGAGCACCATGGAAATGGAAAATGAAAAATGGGAAGGGTGCTTGGAAGGTGGCTAGAGGCGGTTCATCAAGACTCTCTAGCATGAACTTTCAAGAGAATTGTGTCTGGATTTTCCTCAACAGAAATCACAATTCATTTACTCAAAAGTTATGTTTACAATGGTGGAGACAAGTATTTATAATAACCCGTACTCCTGGAGAAGTGGACTACATGTACACTAGAAGTAAAACAAATACATGAGGCAGTATGCCATCATCCCCTCCCTCTTAAGAAAAGATTTGTCCTCAAATCTTGGGAGTTGCCTTATGAAGACGCTTCTCATAGTGTTGGGAGCATGGCCATCTTGTAGTGGCCTTATTCCTTTATTCCTTGAGCTACTTTTCTTCCTCCTGGATCAAACACCAATCTGCAATACACATGAAATATATCTCCCATTAATATCGATCCAAGAGAAGAATTTTCAAAAATAACTTTGAAATAAAGACTTCTTATATTTTGTTATAGTCTTAGAAAAATCTAGAAGCCCATATTCACAAGTTATTTTATTTTTATCTTGTGTTATTTGTCTCTTGGGTAACATTAACTCAAGAGTCAAAATGCCATTTTTCAAAAATGATTGCTCATAAAATTGAAAATGGCATTTGATTCAAAAGAGAAGTTGATTTTTGAAAACTCAGTAATGATTGAAGAAGAAAGAAAGATTTGGAAACCTTCCCTTTTAGGTTCCATGACTCTTGGAAGAATTAAATTTGCTATTTCTCTCTTNTCCTCTTCTTTCTTCTTTTCTTCTTCTCTTCTCGTTTCCTCATCTCCTCGCTCTAGTCTCTCTTCTTGCTTTTTTCTCTCTACTTCATCTCTNTCTTTCTTTTCTTCTTCTTCTTTTCTTTCTTGCTCAATCCGTTTAATATCTCTTTGTCTTTTCTTATCTCTTAACTCTTGAAGTTTTACCCCAAATTCTATTTCCCTACGAAAGAAACCATGAGCAGTTAAACTTTCAAGAAATATTTTTCCATTTTCAATACTCTCTCTCATTAATTCCAAGTTTCTTTTTATTGATAGAGGCACAAACCTTCTTCTCATGCAAGCTTTTAAATCATTCCAATTTCTAATGGTGGACTTTCTTCCTATTCTAACAAGATATTGCCTTTCATCCCACCACTCTCTTGCATTCTTTTCAAACCTAGAAGTATAAAGACTAAGGATATAGGATTCACTATCTCTAGAGTAGAAATTAGTTTCAAATTTACTTCTTCTAACAATGAATGAATGCATGTCATTAATGTCCCTCTCCCATGCGAAGTATGTTAATGCACCAATATCTTCACCAAAGAATGGTATATTATTCCTAGCTTGTTTATACAAATCATCAGTCCTATCAAATTCATGAAATGAGCAAGTCTTTCTTCTAGGTTTGTCAAGTTCTCTTTTTATTTCTTTAAAACTAATTGACAGATCAAAATTAGAAACACTAGATGACCTACATGAACTAGAAGACCTATATGAATAACTAGACATCTTTGTTTCTAAAAGTTTTCTTAATCTAAAGGATTAAAAGTTTCCACTTTAGATAAATCCCAGGTAAGAGAGGCGAACCACTAAGGTTGCTTAAATACCAAGTCTTTCCTTAGCCAGATTTATCTTAAGCTACTAACTAACTATCCTTTAAACAAAAATCACTTTTAAAATCAAAGGACTCAACAAGCAAAGACAATTGGCGGACTCTAAGACCCCTAAACGTTAACGTGAACACAATCAAATAATCAAAAAGAAAAACAAATAAAGTTGCCAAGAATTGGAAAGAGCACTAAGAACTCTTCCAATCTTGGACTTTATAACAGGCCCTTTATAACACAAAGCTAATCTAACAATGACAGTTGGGCTGCAAGCCCATCAAATACAAAGAAAAATAAAAAAAAAAACAATACAAATGAATTTCCTATGCTACGGTGCTGGTTCCATCTTGCAGGAAAATCACGTGCCCCATCTGGCTTCTGGACAGCTTTAGAACTCTCTTGCTTGCTTGTACAACTTCAATTATCTGGAATCTCCTAGCCAGTCCAATCCTACCAATACACAACCACAATTTCTATCAGTATTCCTTGATCCAAAACAGATTGTGAGAGAAAATAAAGACAATTCAGAAAAATAGATTTCCCTTTCTCGATTAGTGCAGATGAGACTGGAAAATGTCCTATTTGCTCTCAATTGATGGTCTCCACTTATACTGCACAGCTAGTCGCAACTAAGTCAGCAGATCAAACAATTTTAATTCCAATAATTGCAAGTCGTACAGAAACAGTTTAATCAACAACTTCCCTATTATTCTCTAGCATTCACGTGTTCAATTATATCAGCAGTTCCATTTCACTTGTAAACATCCTACACTGCATTCTTGTAAACTGATGCACTAACTATATGACACCAATTAAAT